>NC_135772.1:20174843-20326134 GCF_028453695.1 Augochlora pura | reverse complement strand
GAATAAATTTTTAATCCGCGATTAATTATCGAAGGACTGTGTTTTAATCCGTTCCCACGAAAGACGAATCGAGTGTCCTTACTGCCGACTTGCTACCTCTTTACCGCGGCCATTATACATTTCCTGAGAAAGTGCACGCGCCTGTGTACGCACTCGTGCACCATGTAACAGGATGCACCAGAAAACTGAATTCTATTTTTAACTCTCCTTTAGCGCCTTAACAGGAGTTCGAAGGAAGCCTCGGTTCTCGGAAAAGGACCGATTCAAAAATTTCATTCGAACGCGTCGTCTAGTTTTGAATATTTACGATATGCAAAATTAATTTATAACCTGTGGATTTTTGCGTTTGTTGTAAAAATTAATTGGGACAGTTTAAGAAGAAGAATTCCTTTAGGTTGAATATTTTATTGGAATAACTCATTCGACATAATAAATTCGATATAAATTATTCCATTTATTTATGCGAATCCCTCTTTATTCGAATGATTTTTTATTCGACTAATCCTTTATTCGAATCATCTTTCATTCGAATAATTCCAAAAATACATATAAAGCCAATTTAAGATAAAACTATTTTAACTTGCACTTAATGCAAGCAACTCCTTTTTTATCCTCATCCATTAGTTACAATTTTCACGATCACGATGCGATGGGTACACACAATTCCATGGGACTGTCTACGAATTTCGGAGCAGCTGCCAGGGGAGACGGTCAACTGCGAGTCGCGCGCAGAATGCAGATTCGAGCGCAGACGACCCGAAACCGTGTGCACGTGTAAACAACGTAAACGCCTTGCGCATCACGTGTGCAATTAACCACGCGTTCTCGCATGTGGTGCTCACGTGTTTGCCGAAAACGAGCAGAAAACGACGCCGACGCCGACGCCGCAGTTAATCCCATTCTCTCATCGCCGATTAATAGATCGAAGAGTGGGGTGGGTGGGCACCGTCGAAGTCCCGTAGGGCTCCCATCGGCTCCTAATCTTTTCAAATGGCCACCACTTAATTCCATTACACCCCATTTCGTCGCTTTCGTAAATAACGAACCCGGGGGCGCCCCGGAAATTAATGGAAACTTGTCCGAGAGGGGCGCTCGAACGAACTTTAATGCGAATTTAATTATTTGGATAATTGGAACAATTATATATTAATTACAAGTGTAACAGTAAGTAAGTATAATATTGTTATAGTAAATGTAGCTGTGACAATATTATAATTATAACAGAATAATAAAAATATTATAAATATATTGATATAATGATAGTACGTATATATAAGTCTGATTTAATTGAGGAAGGCCTCGTTAGGTGTAACACTTTTTAACAAAATCAATGCAGGAGCGTAAGCGCCGATTATCGAGGAGAAAGTTAAGTGCGGTTCTCAGCGCGCAAGAAACGAGAATTCGGACAAACGTCCTTAGTTTGTCGTCGCCGCTGTCTCTACCGGGTGTGACATAAGTAGTGGACGGTGGATTTTCTTTAAAATTTTCAAATAGTGTAGAAATTAAGAGTTTATTTGAATCGTTCCTAACTTATTAAAATCGTCGCTTCTCAGCTACCCTTTTATAACAAAAATTCTTTATTTCAATAAAATTCTATGCGAAGAATAAAGTCGACAAATTATGAAGGCGCAATGAATTCTCGTTCGAATAAAATTTGAGTCGACTGTTTGTTCGAACAAATTGCCTGTATCCTTTATTATATAATTATAATAATTATTATTAATACGATGGAAATTTCATTATTAATACGATGGAAATTTTATTATTAATACGATGGAAATTTTATTATTAATACGATGGAAATTTTATTGTTAACATGATGGAAATTTTATTGTTAACGTGATAATTGCTGGAGGACATTAGAGAGCGATTCGCGGACGAATCGAGCGAGCATAATCGCATCGGCAGCGAATATAAGAACGCGCGCGCCGGCTCTCTCGGCTTCATACGTCGCGTCGGCGCGAAATTCTCGAAAAACAACGAAACAAATTCTGCGGACGGAGAGATCGCCATGCTCGGGCGCCGTTGGCTCCGATGATTTAACGGGCAGGTTCTTATTCGCGTAACGGTGCAATTAGGTAGCCGCGTCTCGAGATCGGCCGGTCATTCGGAGCCAGGGGGGCCCGGCCTTATCTTTCATCTCGGCCTCGCATAAGCCAGACATGTGGCAGACGCGATTCTCCCCGGTCCTTCGCGTTTCTCATTGCGAGGAGCCCGCGGACCGTGGCTCCCGGTTCCCGCGCGTTTCTCGCTTCGCACCGCCACGTTTTATTCCGCGCCCGTTTGTCCGCCTGCTCCACCTTTCCGAACTGTCGACTTCGCCTCGAAACTTGTCGGCGTGTATCACGCTGCTAGCTCGACACTGTGCTACCTATTGTACCATTTGTTACCTTAACCTCGAAACTAAAATGCATATTTATATTTTGTCAGTATATTTTCTATTATTTTTGTGTTACGTGTATTTAAAGGGTACCTTGTATGCTCGCGCAATATTTTTTGGTAAGGTTTTAAAATATTATTTAGATACTGACCAGTATATTTAAACTATATTTAAACTATATTTGAACGTAAATAAATTTAATAATGTAGAGGTTACTTGAAAAAAATGGTACAGTAATTTCTAGTGGTGCCTCAAACTATAAAGAATCGATTAATTAACTAACTAGTTATTAGTCAATAATCTGCCATAAAATGTCATAACATTGACATCAAAATAAGATCAGAGAAGTGTCGCAAAAATGACGAAATAATTGAAGCGATCACGAGACTGCATGAAGACAATGCGTGAAGACAATTAGAGAATTTTTATTTATCCGAAAGATCGCCGGGGTCTATTCATCACTATTCTTAGAGATTTTTCGATGACTAATGGCAAGTGAGAAGGTAAGTGCATTGCACCGTATGAATGGCCGTGGAATGCAGGTTGCGAAGTGCATTGTACCGGGGGACGTGATTGTAGGATGTTGGAAATCGCGCGTGTCCCTCGACCGGCAATTTTCCAGGCGAACAATAATATATAAAATAGTATAATAATAATAATATATATATATATATAAAAATAATACGATGATAATAATATATATAAAAATAATACGATGATAATAATATATATAAAAATAATATGACGACAGTAATAGGTATAAAAATAATATGACGACAGTAATAGGTATAAAAATAATATAGTGATACTAACATACATAAAAATAATATAATGTACTATAAATAAATGAAAAAGAAAGCTGTTTACATATCTGTAAAGTGCAGAGGATTCGATCACCTAGTTTGGAGATTAGGATCGTAATTTGATTCGTATGGCAGGGGTCTGTGATTTTTAACGTTCGCTGGTGCACGGGTCGGCGGCCGGCGCCCATCGACTTCGGCAATTAATCGAGAGCCCGCGGACGCCCGTCCTATGATATATCGCGTGTTTACAGGTATCCTCGAGAGGCAGAAAGCGCGCGCGCACAAACGATGCACTCGAGTACGTCCTCGTGGGCGCGTATCTGCGCCGATCGTAAATACGATGTGCGTTCGAGAGGATCGGTTGGGAAGGGGGGGGGGGGGCAGCTCGACCGTATTCGTTCGATCGAATCGCATTCAACCCGATGCGATTTGCGCCTCGCGACGCGAGTCCGCGCTCGTTCGCGAAACCCCTCTCGGAACAGGATTCGAGGAGGTGTTAATCCACGGGATTAGAATGAAAACTCTTTCCGCCGATGGAGCCTGTTGTGCTAAGGGCGCTATCGATTCGACCGCGTTGTTGCTTTCGCCGGCCACCCTCTTCTGGTGCAGCGGAATAATCGATCTGCACCGAGGATAGGCAATAATTGAACGCCGTCGAAACGGCGATAGCTAGACTCTGCGGATGCGGACGTGAATTCTCATTTCTATAGTCTGTGGTGAGAATCACTGGAACAGCTGTCTTCTGCCCCCCTCCCCCCTCCATTTGTATTTCCAGGAATTTTTTAAATAATGTCAATACACTCAGCAAAAGGCGCGCGCGAGGTTCAAATTTTATCATGAAAATTTGCTTAATATTCGCACGTAGATTTAAGTTCGTTTGAACCTAGCGTCCCACAACAGTCCTAACGAGAATAATTAAATAATTAGATCCCGTGTCTACAGTCGCGTCAATATTTAAAAAGCAATGACAATAGATTAGGATTTATTGATTTTAAACCAACGGAACAGCATTCGCACTATACGAGTAATTACTAAAAATTTTCGTCGCGTGCTGGAGTCGTCGAAGCATGGCAAAGGGTTAATAAGTTATGGATCTTCGAAAAGGTTAATTATAATCGGCGCGCGAACGAGAAAATCGCGAGTCGTTCGATCGCGGAGCCGTCGACACGGCGAACGGACGCGTTGACGAACCGACGGCACGTTGCCACGTGGACGGGTTATCGGTCAGACCGGCACCACGGGCTATTAATCGTACGAGATACGGCTCGCGCGCGGCCGGCACTCACCTCGGTTCGAAAAGCTGTCCCCGGCGATAAGTGATACGCAGGTGATCTCTCCCTCGTGGCTCGTCCTTACGTGAAGAGAACCGATGTAGCACTGACAGTTCCGCCATCCCTCTCTCCTCGATCGCGCGAAATCCCACTCTGCTTAGCCCTACGACTCCCTCTCTCCGTCCTACTCCCACCAATTTGCCGTCACTCGGCAGCAGCAGACAAGGATCGACGCGTAGCCGTCCCGCGGGGTTGTTTATGCGTCAACAATCAAAATAGATCGACACTCGCGGGGCGGGAAATGGCGGGGCTCGCGGAACTACCCTTTAACAGTGCCGCGTCTCTACGAGCTCGTTCATCAACCCTCCAACCCTTCGCGATCGTGTCAAGGTTGTACGAAAGTGTCGAGCTTATTTTGTAATCTCAAAATTTATTTGAGCGTCTGTTTAAAGCATAATTCCTTATTATTGACTCTTTGAACTCTAAACAGTAAAGCGTAGTTTAAAGTATAAGTATAAAATATTATTTATGATAGGTTGCATTAATAGTAATAAGAAGATCAGTGTACAGATAATTTCAAAATTAGTAAAATAGCAAAAATCTGCGATAAACAATATCGACTGATATATATATGAAACAACATTAAACCGTGAAACGTGGTTGATATATTTTTCGGCGCCAAGTGGCGTAAAATTCGAAAATCTCCAAACGGGGTTTTCGCCGGCAGTTAATGGGTTAACTTATCGAGCCGAAAGTTTTTCCGCAAAGTTTTAACCCTCACTTTAGGGGAGGGGGGCAGTTGCTCGGCAAAGTCGGATTATTCGGCGAACTCGCTCGTGAAAATTCGGGAAAAATTCGATCGCTTTGAAACTGCGCACACCGGGCTGCATGCAGGTGGAACGAAAAATTTTTTTCCGATTTTTCCGGTTCGAAATTGCGGCTTCGACGGAGAAATTAAGCTCTTTTGGCTGTAATCTGTTTCGCGGCGCGAAGCGATTGAAATTTGTTCGACTTTTTCGAAGAATGTCCGCTATGTCTGTGTTTGCTTTAACGTTTTAATATTGTTAGCCGAGGCTAGGATTTTTAATCGTTTGTTATCAATTTTGTATACTTTATTCGAGGCAGATATATATATATATTTTTATTGTGAAAAAATCGGTGGATGTGTTCTTATATTATTATAAATAAGATTTTATATACTTGCCACCTCTTCTAAATAATGCACTAAATTTTTTAATTTTAACCTAACAACGAGCGTATAAATAATTTATTCCGCGATGCTGGTTTCGCTTCAATTCCATCTGAAATCGTATAATCACCGTCTCCACGTGTCTGGAGAACGTGTGTCGATATTATCGCAGTGTGGGTGGCATTTGCGTAGCTCGAGTCGTTTTAATTGCGACGTTGTGATCGCGGATTGATTGTGGTTCGCATCGAGCAGAGTGCTCGCGGATATCGGAAGATGTTGGATGGCGTGGTCCCGGATTGCGGCTTCAGCCTGCGCCCAGGATTTACGACATAAGTCACACTTCTATCCCTATAAGGCCTCGTCTACGAACTCGGGTGGAACAGACGGACAGGTTGCTCGTCGAAATGATCGATTGCGAGGCTGCGAAGGATCGCCGGTGTAATGAGCTCGTATACAAGCTGTCTTCTTCCAATTCGTAAGCGGTTCGCGCGCATGGGTCACGTTTTCATTCTTTCTTTTGGGGAATTCCACCGTGGCATGATTAAACGACTCCTCCAATCGACGATTATTTAAATCCGAATAAACTAAAACGCGGACGACACACTGAGCCGCGAATGGTGGACTGAACTGCGAACATTTATTAACGCGTATTTATTAATATCTGTCTTGATTATTGTACTCGATATTTTATATATATATTATTTTTATTTTTGACCATTATACCCAATATTTTATTTATATATACATTATCTATATTCTTGATTATTATAATAAATATTATTGTTCCTTTTTACAATTTTCAACTCGGCATTTCATTTTTACCACGGAATAAAGAATAAGAAAAATAATACGATAAATAGCGAATACAATTTAGCAATTCTACATCCATTAATTTGCCGTCAGGAAATTGCGAATGGCCAATCAGGATGGTAATTGATAGGAAGTGGCGAAGGCGAGGAGGCGACGGACAATGGCAACGACAATATTCTCCGTTTTAATATTCAATATCGAACGTATTCATCGCGCGATTAAGCGAGCCAGTCATCGAGCAGTTTCCAATACGAACGCGTTGTACAAACATCCACCTCCGCGGCGTCTCAGAGTCAATGTCGCAGACAATCGGAGCTTTTAGCTGTTAATTATAGACGCGCTGTCATTTCTTCTATCGCGGAGACGTTTTCGCCTAAAGTGGCGGCGCGAGCAGGTTGTTAAACGACTCCCACATTTAATCCCTTGCATTTCATTATTGCTGGATTTATTTCACAGCTGCGCTGACTAGACTTTGTTAGTAATAAATTACTGTGTTAGGCAGAGAATTTATATTTATTATATGGCTTTCTTTAACGTTTAAATATTACTGGTAAATTGATAGAATTTAACTTTGATTTTAAAGATAGCAGAGGTATTATAGTAAAAATATTTGGTGGATATATTTAGGAATAAAGGGTTATCTAAATAGCTCTCTTTAACAAGTACACTCGTCATAGAAAACTAGCAATATTTTATACCACTAGTATAGTCATCAAACCATTACTATTCCACGTTGCAATCGGTATAGCAATTTCCAGCGGTGTTCTCTAGTTTAGAATTTCACCCAGAAAAATGTCTAACCAAATAAAATAATTCCCTCATAATCCCTACACCATGGAACGTATAGATTGCAATTTAATGCTGGCAAACGGAGAATTGACCAATCAGCGGCGCTAAATCCTAAATGTCAACGCGATAATGCAAAGAGCAGGCTCTCCACCGGCGGAGGAGAAGAATGCGCCGGTTGATTAAAAAAAGAACCGATACCGGCGACCCATTAATAGCGCGTGCTCGCGAGAGCAGGATAGTTTACGGTCCCCCATAACAGGAACCAATTACGATTTTCTCCGGTAGGCGCGCGCGCGCGCGCGCTCGCGGAATCATTGCGATAGCCATGGGTGCGACGAGCTCAGTCGGGCGTAATTTTAATTAGCGCGGCGTAAGATGCTCGGCGGTGTATAGTGCTCGGGAGGAGCCCCGTAACACGAGGCAGCCTATGAATCAGGAAACCGGAGGTTTCTGGGCAGGACGTGCTCAAGATTATCGCCCCCTGTCCTCCTCCCTCCTCCTCTCATCCTCCTCCTCCTCCTCCTTCTCCCCTTCTCTTCCCTTCCTTTCGGTAAAATAAGCCACTTTCCTCGCGCTTGTCCACCCACGACGTCGAACGAATTACGGTTACTTTAATCCGGCAAATATTAATCCGTTATTACTGTAGTAACAATACATTTTATTGCTACAATTTCGGATTAAATAGAAATAATTTTTTAGAGGAGAAATAAAATTATTATTTATAGCGTGCTCGCTTTCACAAGTGAGCTAATATTTCCACAATTTCAAAATAGACTGAATAATGGCGAATTTAATTTAAATCAGCTTGAAATAAAAGCCCCATATAGTTGTATTTATAATTCCATTGATTTTCGAATTGCGCCGGGTTAACGAAAAAGTCCGGCATTGTTCGATGGATCTCGGAAATAAAGAAATAAATGGAGATCGAATAAATATTTTAGTTACGACGAACGTTTAAAGTAGGGCGTTTCGAGAGTAGAATAAATTTCGGGCGTAATTTTCGGACGGTAAATAAATAAATAAATTACTGAGATTGATATCGAAAATAACGATTCGAACAAATAGCTCGCTTCTCCAGAATTTTGATACTTTTCCAGGTTACAATTAACGTTGCGCGGTCTCGAGAGCAGGTGTAAACGAACGCGCGTCTCGAATCGTTCGAGAGGACGCCAGCCCTTTCGCTACCCTTTGATGCTCGGTGCATCGTGGCGAAACGGATCGCGGCCCTTCCTCCGTGTCGCATATTACAATCCCGCGCTCCAAGGTTCAAGCACCAATCGCGAGGGACGTCTCTGTCGCAACGCGGCCGAGAACTTTATTTTCAATCGTTCGCGTAGCGCACCGCGAGGAAAACTACGGGTAATATCATCGTGGGACGGAGGGGTTAGGGGGGGGGCATGTAGGGGGGGAAAGGATCCCGTTCGAGCACGTCATATCGCTTCCCTCGGCCGAGGTTTATTTGAATTCACGCACGCCTCGACGGTTTATTCGCACGAATGACGCCCGCTTATCCCTATTTCTGCAGTTTTCATCTCGCGAAAATGCAATCTTCGGAGTCACGTCGCGCGTTATTCGATCCCCGGGACACCGAAAAACGAAGTCGGGGCACGGAGACGCCGGAGCGGCGGCGGACCGATCCGAAGCCTTTGTGGAGCGGAGCGAGGCGTGTGCCGCCTCGAATCAGCTTCCGCGATCGAAATCGTGGAAACTGGGACATCTCTGATCTTCCGTGAATACCACCGGATACATTGTTCCGACCGCTTTTTTTACAAACTTACGTCACGTGCGTTTTTTTTTCGGAAAGTTATATTTTTAATGGTATTTTTTTGAAAGCATGGTCTAGGTAAAGGATTGGGACGACGTGTTTCTTGATCAGAGGTATCATTTGCAGGGTGATCTACCACGATCTAGACGATCCCCCACCATCAATTTTCCATGGAAATTTAGGTTTATAAAGGGCCTAAGTCCAACTAGAAATTAGGCTAATTTTCAACCAACAATCGACGAATATACTTTAGCATTTCTATTCTCTTTCAAATAATTTTAATACCGATCATTTAAATCGCAATGAGTGACCGGCCGCACACGGCCGCATCGTCCTACCGCATGCGGAGAAGATGCCGCAGCGCGCGGCGCGCACGGTTCGACGGGTTTCGATCAAATTTTTAGAAATATGCGGCTCGCGTCGACGAGCCGATAGCGGCGCCGAACGATGCACGCCGGATCGGTTTTATTTCCTTTTGTCACGGGCCACGACGAAGATGAGATCACGCTGGATTTCTGGTTTCCAGTTTGAACACTCCGATGCCAAGGCTTTCGAAATATGTCCACGATGTCGCCGGCATTTGTTAATGATACCGCAGCGATCGCTTCGTCGAATTTTCTATTTCTTGCGCGAGCTGATATGATTCTCAGAATAGATGAAAATTTATTTAGAAGGGTGGACTTTCTACAAGTGGAATGAAAAAAAGGGCGTCATGATAAGGCTAGTATTTCTCGAGATAAAAATTCCAAAGTGCCAGGTTACAATTCCAAAAATTTTGCAAAAATTGCATAAGAAAAATCGTGAATTAATTTCGAAGTGCCAATATACCGGGCGGCGATTTAATGGATGGCAATATACCGGGTGGCAATATAATGGATAGCAATATAAAAGGTGGCTGTGAAGAGTTGACAAATTTTAAATAGTGGTATAAAATTAAACAAAACTTGGACCGCCGAGGTTTCGCGGTTGCTTCGAAAGCTCTGCGCTCTAAATATTAGATTCCCGCCACGCAGACTGATTCTTTAACGGTCAATTTGGCGGTAATTACCGGCGAAGCCCGGCAAACAAGCCTGAAAACCGCGCGGCCGTAAAACGCCGGGAGGAGCGTCCAATTAATCGACGTATTTGCGTACGAGACTCGACGTTCGCGACGCGGCGTGTACGGATCGAAGGCGCGAGAAGTGAAATAAAATCGAAGTTTTTTTATCGACTCTATCGTCGCGCAACGATTACAGGGAATCGTTTCTGGGTATAACGAGCTGAAAAACACCGTCTCTGCCTTCGGGCGTCTGCGAATCTGCGCGGAGCTGATTACGTAAAACGATGGCAATTATGTAAGCCCGTGAATGAGTCATTTAGTCGCGTTTCCTGCCACCCACGAATTCGATGGATTAGAATTCTATTCTAATTAGCGGAGCTGTGGAAAATCGAGAATTACCGCGGCGAACTATTTCCTATTACGATAAGCCAAGTAGTATAATACCAATAAGTTATTAGGTGATTTCGAAGGGTAGTTTTATCTACAGTCGATGTAATATAGAATATTGTTTCTTTTTGAACAGTATGCTCGTCGGCATGGTACAGGCCGTTGTCATTTGTCCCCTGGTCAGCAAAGCAGTCGTTCGCGCGCCGAGAACCCATAAGGTGTTACTATTCTTGCACCTCCTCTGCGCGGCGCATTGAGAACGACAAATGATCCAGAAGAGAGAAGCCGGCGAACATTGTCGCCGGGTAATTCGCAACGTCGTTGCGGCGCTCGGTTTTCCGAAAAGAGGCGGCCGACTCTGATTAATGCCGGCCATTAGCCGTATCCATGCGTGGCCGCGTCGTCGCGACGCCGGAGCAGCCACCGTAGAATCTCGATACAGTAAGCGGTGGCTTCGAGTAAGCTCTTCGCCGCGGCGGTGTTAATTCGATCCCCTTTAATTAACGGCTCTCCGCAGCCGGCGGCTTAAAGCCTTTTCTTCTCCGCGACCGGGATGTTTCCACCGAGGAACACCGTACACGACGCGGACAGTTCGGTTTCCCTCGAATCTTTCTTCCGTCGCGGAAAAGCCGAAGTTCAAAGAGAACTTTTTCGTTCGATTCTCCTCGCACGGACATTTTGTCCAATTAGAAATTGGACCTGAAATTCGAGCAGGCTTCTAGACGATATAATTCGCTCTCAGCCGAAACGAAGCTGGGGTTAGCGAATTTGGAAATTGTGAGTCCAGTGTAAGTGAAAATTGTAAAAATGTTCCGGCGAACAATTTTTATATTTTTAAGTGATTAAATATCAAAAGACAAAGGCGAAGCATTTTATGGGGTTTTGGGTCGTCGAGTCTGACTGTCGTACCGACTGGATATTCACGAGTGATATTAGCGTCCTCTTTTCCCGTCGCCTAAGTCCGGACCAATCTGGACGAAAGTTAATTATCGAACTCCAAGGTCCTGGTTCTCTCAAAATGAAAAAAAAAACAAGTACAAGTATTTTTAAAAAAATATATGACGCGCCCCGAATATCGGAGTCACTTGTTACAGAATTTTTTGTTCGATTTTTCCATTGTGAACTTTGGCTTTGCAAAAAATTAAAAACACGATCGCAAAAAACGTAGATATTTTTTATATGAAAGTTTAAAAGCGCGCCTCCAACTTTTATTCAACAATAGAGCATTGTCGCGGTTATCACGGAGTAACAATTTTTCCACCGTTTCTATTTTGCGCAACTCGCAGCAAATTTGATCGTGACAACTCAAAAGCAAATATCGGAAAATGTCCTTTATGGCATCGCATATTGTCGACTATAGGAGTGTTCTTTTATTTAAATTTCTGCGAATAAAGAAGGAAATTTGTAGAAATTAACAAATTTTTAATTTTCTCCTTTGGATGGAGGTTAAATAGTGATATTTAATTAGCAGGTTTTGTAAAATTGTTATTTCTAGATTTTAAAATGGTCTTTGGGTTTTATGAACAATAATCTGCCTGAGAAAGAAAAGAAATGTATATGAAAAATATTCTGCATGTGCGAAGAGCCCTGAAAAGAAAGTAAAAGTAGGAATTTATATTAAAATTGACTTATATCGAATTTATATTTATATTATATATTGAGAATATATATCGAGAGAATATTACATATTAATATGATAATAATTATAATATTCTCATTTCTTAATAATAAAATAATAACATTAATTGTCAACGAACTTATATAGTAAAATTCGCTTCTGCAGTATTAATTATTACTTTATTATTTATTCATTAGCATGCTTCACACCCTTTCCATATACATATATACGCGCCAAATGAATTTAAAAGCCTCGATCACAAAAGCTATATTAATACAAACGAGGTATACAAGATACTCGATTCCCACTAAGACTCTTAATTCTCCGAAACATCGGTAACAACGAGACCGACAAGGAATCGGTAACGGGGTGGCAGCAACCTATTTTTTTGCGACAGAGAAATAACGCGGCGGGATGGATCCGCTCTTGACACCTCGTCCGTGACTGCGATCTGACAGACGGTCTTTCTAGTTCTTGTTACGCGCCTCAGATGGCGGCAAGCGACGATGCCACGCGATGGCCGGCCTTGTTCTACTTCTGTCCGCCTATACCGTTCGCCCTTACCCCTTATCCCATAAAAATTCCACGGCACCCGCGCGTTTTTCTTATCAAACGCGGCAGTCTTTCTTCCGCAGAAATCTCTGAGCGGTATTGGAAAATCATTTGAAAATGCTATCTGAAATATTTAATCTCGCGGGACCGCCGTAAACGGTTCGAAAACTTCACGCTTCTTGCGTACATTAACGCGGATAAATCAAAGTCTCGTCAGGGACGATCAACGGTGATAGGAGATCAAAGAGAGTGGGACCATAAAAACTTAAGTTTACGTGGGAGAGCTTGTTAATTTTTATTGAAATTGTTCACTGTCCACGGTCGGTTAATATTCAATTGATAGATTAGTCTATTAATTGCTATTTTTTGGGATGAGTGTTAAATTATAAAATATAAATTGTTATATAAGTTGTAAAGTGTTTTTAAAAAAATGAGAGGATCAAATATAAAATAACAGAATTATTTTAAGTATTTTAAAAAGCTCATTTTTAACTTGCTGAAATTTTTAGAAAAAGGGACGTTGTTTTATCCGAACCCTGTGTTTTGCCATTAAATGTTTATTTTCACATAGAAATTTACATCCTAATAATAAATTTATTATAACGGATAAATGGATAATATATCCTAGATAGCCCAGAAGAAATTCTGAATCTAAAAAAGAATAAAATGAAAAATTGAAATTAATAATACAAAAAGAAATGTTAAAATTCAAAATTAAATTAAACTTTATCGATCAACCGAACGGTCGACCAACGCCCAAGCACCCTCCGAAAGTTTCGCGAAGCTAAAAGAAACGCGGCGCAAACGGATTCTCGTCGCCGCGTTCCGGAAATACGTTATTAACGCCGGTATCTTGTAAAAATTGCGGGAAGCCGTAACGGAGAAGGCGTAACGTCTAATAACTTTGTAGAACGTCGCTCGAAGGTCCCCGGCTGCCGGCGGGGTGGCCCACAAAACCGTAAACGCGGCGGGAATCGTAAAAAACATGGCCATCGATAAACGTGTTCCCTTTAGCCCGGGAAGAAGCTTTCGAAAAAAAAAAAAAGGAAAAAGAGGAGAAAAAGAAAAAAATGGGAACGGCACCGAGTGGGGAGGGGAGGG
The DNA here is from genome assembly GCF_028453695.1 of Augochlora pura. Taxonomy (NCBI): domain Eukaryota; kingdom Metazoa; phylum Arthropoda; class Insecta; order Hymenoptera; family Halictidae; genus Augochlora; species Augochlora pura. The sequence continues at coordinate 20,312,430 of NC_135772.1, read as the reverse complement.
AGGGACGGATAAATTAAAAAGCTTCGCGTGTCCCGCTTTGTATTCAGTAGGCCATGAGATCCCCGGAGAGAGAAAAAGAGAGAGAGAGAGAGAGAGAGAGAGAGGGAGAGAGAGAGAGGGAGGGAGGGAGGCGGAGAGAAAATCGCGGGAATTTCGTCGGATGCGAAAGCTGCGACTGTGCGTCCTTGGTCGCAAAATCCGCGGGCTGCGTATCCGGCGAGCTAAGGACCTTGAAACGCGGAACGGCCGCGTTCCGGCCGCCGTGCACAGCGATGGAATTCAAGCCTGCTCGAGGAATCTTGAACTGCCATACCAGCCCGAAGTAGAAAACTTTCGCGCAATATCGCCGGAACAGCCGCGGTTCCGCGTACACCAGCCTCCGGGCCTTTCGCGCGACGAACAACCACTCGATACACTGCAACGCGAATTAACCCTTTACTGTACTTCACGGCGACACTGTCGGCTGTCTCGAAAGCATCTCGAGAGACAATATCATCGAACAATAGTTTATTTTAGCGTTAGACAAATTTGCGTTTCCAAATACAGTGCATTTATACAAAAATATTAACATCTTTGCTGTTTTATATGCAACTATTTCGAGTGGCGAATATATTTATTTTAGCAAAAATTGCCCGATTAAAAAATCGGCGAAGTAATTGTATAAAGAAAATGGCAGTGCCTTGAAATACAAGAGAGACGATTTTAATAAAATATATTCAAATGTTTCCATAATAATTCCCATAATTTTAGAACTCGTTGCAAGGAACCGTGCTCGGTGTGCAAATCTCTAGAAATTTGTCATCGCGCGGAGAGAGTTGTTCCCATCGCTACCACACGGTAGAACGCGCGGGAACAAACGTTAAAGCTCTGCGCCGAGCTTAAATGCAGCGGATCCGGCGTGTCCCACTCTCGCGAATAAGTCGACGGCTCTCTCTCTCTCTCTCTCTCTCTTTCTCTCTTTCTCTCTCTCTCTCTCTCTCTGTAGGCGGATACTCGAAAAATTCGAACACGGGACACGAGGATAGGAGAGACCCTGAAAAATCTATCTTTCGGTATTTTCCTGATCCCCTTGGCAAACTGATAAGAAACGCTACAGTTGGCCCATATACATACGTAGCTCGCCTATCCGCGAATATATATCCCGGCTGTAAGCTGTTCTTGAAACATACACCGGTAACTACAGTGTCCACTAAACGCTCGAACGTCTCCGACATTTTCCTTCCTTTTATACCTTATTTATTAGCGCTTAACAGTTTTATACGGTGACAAATTATCGACGCGAAAAATGACCAAAATATCTGCTGCGATTTATTAGAAAATTAATTTTGCTTCGCGTAAATATTAATAACGTCGCTCTCCAGTGACTCTGAGGAATTTTTAAAATTATTCTATTACTTCCAGAATCATTTTCATATTATATTAATTAATTTCTATTTAGACTTTATTTTTAGTTTAGACTTTAAAAATGGTTGATAGCGAAACTGTTGCTACGAGTCTCGAAAATCAATATTATATAAATAAAATATACTCTGTCACGTAAAATGGTACTACAGTGCGTCAGTAAATCGTTTAAAATTCACAGTAAAAATGGCTTCGTGTCAAAGGGTTAATAACGTTGCAGGATATTTCTCGCAAGCTCGAAATCGGAGCAACGCGAGCCTAGCGCACGAATCGCTCTCTTCGCTGTTCCTTTACACACAATTCCGAGCAATTTCCTACCGACCCCGACATTCACCTGTGCCGACTTATTCCCAGTTTTATTTACGGACGCGCCGGTGCGCCTTCGACAGGTGAAACGTGATATCTGTTCCGCGGGAACGTTCGCGTCGATGCCGCGAGAATTGCGTCGCGACCCGACCCGCGAAAGGAAACGTCAACGGCGATTCCGTCGTTTTAACGTCCCCGTAATTCCGTTCACTGCGAGCCGAATTAACCCGTTGTTTCGCGCCCGGAACTGTTCCGATCGCCTTGACATTTTGATCTTTTAGAGATCGCGAACGTCCCTGGCGTCCAGCGATTTTTCATTCGTCGCTTTGACGCGTCTTTCTCGATGAGCAAGCGTAAATAATAATTATGGTAGAAATATATTAATTTCTATATTATATTAATAAAATTTCTTGCAATCGAGAAATATTAAGGAAAATTATATATTATATTTAATAAAATTTCTTGCAATCAGTAAATATGTAGAATATATTTAGATTCGTGGTTCAGGTCTTCTAGCAATAAATAATAGAAGGAACAAAGAAATTCGTTTCTTCAAGAACGAACGTTCCCAAAGTAGAATCGTCCGCGAGATATCGGAGAATATCCGCGGTAGAATGCACTTCAACGTGTCAGAAAAATGCGGGGATAATTCTGATTGATTAGAAGATGTTGTACCGTGAAAGATATTTCAAGGAATCGCTCGTTCGAAGGACCATCGATCATTCCCTCTGATAGACGTGTCTCCGATGGCTGCCGCCGCCGCCGCCGCCGTTCCAAGGCCGATTCGAAGAAAGGGGACAAGGAAATGGAACAATTTATGTCGCGAGGGAAGAAGAGCATTACCGACGGTTTTTTAAATGAAAAATGATGAATTTTCCATCCTCGCTCGCGAGAGAACGATTGACCCGCTTTACGTATTTAGTTGAACGCCGTGAATTATGCTATTCAGTTGAGCGATTCTTTATAAAAATGTTTTTTTATTCGAGTGATTTTTTATTCGAGTGATTTTTTATTCGATTGATTTTTTATTCGAATGATTTTCTATTTGAATGATTCTCTGTCCGAATGATTTTTTATCCGATTGATTTTTTATTCGAATGATTCTCTGTTCGAATGATTCTCTATTCGATTGATTTTTTATTCAAATGATTCTTTATTCGAATAATTCTTCATCATAAATTCTTCTATTTATTCTTATAATTGAAAGAAGTGATAAATCGACTGTAACAAAACACTTATAACGTGTCGAATAAAATTGCGTTCGTCGCCCTGTATATTTTCTCCGTTATGCAGCTAAAATTTCGCCGAGCTCTGTTATTTAATTGGCCGTGGCTCGATATTAATTTCGTCCGCGCTATTTAATTTCCCGAAGAAGATTCTGACGCAGTCGCGTCGCATCGAATAATCGCCGGGAACCGGGGAACCGGGAACCGGCATTACACTCTTCGTTAGCTTGTTTCGGAACTCGCTCGCAAAATTCTCGGCGATCTAATTGAAAAGCGAAGCCCCCTTCTACGCTCCGTCAATTTTAATAGAACCACCTCCATCCACCCCTCCTCTCCCCCCCACTACCTGTTCCCGTGACAAATTGCGTAACTGCAAGTTTTACGATCGGCTGTTGTAGAATCGGGGCGATTAATAAACGAAACGACGCCAGTTCCTGTCGACGGTTCCCGGGGAACTGAAAGTGAAAAGTTGGGGAACAAGTTTCCGCCATCCTCTTCTCCTCCTCCCCCTCCTCCCACGCCTCTCCACCCACGCCTCCGTCTCCTCCCGTCGTTCGTCGTCTCCCCCCGCCTCCATTACCGCCCACGAGTCCTTTTCTCATTGTTACTCTCCGGTTGCTTTTATCAATTTCCTTCCCTCGTCCGTGCTCTTCCCCCCTCGCCCTCCTCCTCCTCCCTCTCCCCCCCGCCACCGTCCAACAAATTGCTCGAATTCATCCCGCTAACAACTTAACTTCGATTTCGCTTTTGTCAATTCCCGTTTGTTCTATTTCGCCGCGCCCGGTTATCGGTAATCTTTCCGCGGCCGTGTCGCCGGGCATTATTCGCCGGCCCGAGCATTTGTCCGCGTTTTCTCTAACGCCGCGCGGCGAACGACAAGGTTAATCGGATCCCGCGCGGAGCGACCGCGAATTTCTTCCTGCTCGGCGCGCGCGATTTTAAGCGGACGCGAGAAAACGGTTCGCTTATTTTGGTGCCGACGAAAGTCGACTTCTTTTGTCGTCTTGAGAAGGTAAAAGATCGAAATGTTAGTCGATTTAAAAAATATAGATTAATTACCTTAAGGAATTCGATAAATGGACCTTTTGTTTAGAAGGCGGCGCAAGTCGATTTTTCTATCGTTTCGTGAAAATTAAAGATCGCCATGTCAGTCGAGTCATAAATATAAATTAATTAAATCGAGCCCGGCATCGATGCGTGATTTGACGGTATTTTCTCTCGGGCGAATTGAACTAAAATAAAATATATTCACGGACACGCGCCATTCTCGTAATTGCAAAAGTCCAAAAAGTAAAGGGAAATTGCGCGAGATATTACGATTCGCCGACAATGGCGGAAAACTTGTCCCCGGCAGATTAACGAATCGCGAGAAACCGCGGGACACGGTCGTTGTTACGTGTAACGTAAAGCGTTAACTAAAGCGAATAAATTTCCGTCTTTCCACTTAGCCGAGCCTTAGACCCTGTGCACGGGGCACGGAAACCGCGCCGCAAAAACCGGCAGATAAAGAGGACCCGAAAAAAGCGCCGCTTTGCCGGGAACACGCGGCGAGGAAAAAGAAATTCAAAGAATCCCCCCCTTCCGGTTTTCTTGGTTTAGTGCGGGGCTCTTTAATATCTTGTTCTCGGCACGGCATTATCACGGATAATTTCACCGGCTCGCTTTTTCTCCCGCAAAAATGTCGTCCTCCCCCGCACTGACCGTTTCGTCGCGTTCTTCGTTTTGCCACCTTTGTCCGCGCCGCCTCCACCCACCTCTCCAGTTATTATCCTCCCCTATGGCCAGCCCTTCATCGCGCTGCTTTTCCTTCCTTCGTCTTCGGAGCTCGTTCTTCCACCTCTAGGCAGACGCGCCGAAAAATCGGGCAAAAAGTGACGAGGACATCTCTTAACCCGTTCTATATACCCGAAATACTAATACTAATGTTAATATCAATAGTAATAATCAGTAATATTAGTACTACTAGTATTGCTGTAATATTAATATTAAGACTAGCCTAGCCGAAACAGTAATACCAACAACAATGCATATTTCGCGGACACCGCGTACGTGGTCTAAAATTCGAAGCAAAGCCAGCCGTCGATTGTTTCGGTTGGCCGTGAACATCGGCGAAAGATTAAGGCACGGCGCGCTGTCGCGCTGCAAACTCTCTCGTCCGTTCCTGTTTCGGAACTCGAGCCGCGCAACACGCTCGACCGCGATAGCCGGCGAAGAAGAGCTCGCCGAGGATCGGAAAGAATCGATACAGGACCACTATCGCAATTTCGCCGGGGACAAATGATTTCTCGGGGGTGCCACGGGACCGGAGGCACGGCCGACACCAGCCAGAGAGATCCAGAGGGACGATAAGCGTCCACGGTGGAGAGAAGCCGAAGGTACGCCGGACTACGGCCCGAAACGTCGCCGGATAATTAGAAAGTTTATCTGAGGAGCCGAATCCCGGCTGGTAATCTCGTTCGCATTCGTTATTTTCTCCTCGCTGCTGGCCCTGCGATCTCTGATTAACCCATTAACTGCTAAATTCTTCTAGTATTTTTTCACAGGGGAAGTTGTGTATATGTACCTTGTGAACTAGTGTAACAATATCGCTATATTAAAATTGTGTGTTCAAGGAGGGTTAGCTTGCGCGAAGTATCGTGATTACTATTCTACTAGGGAGAATGTCAGTATGACAATGATATTACTATTACAAGAATATCACTATGATTATCAATGCCCTAAGCTATAATAATCTCATCTATTTTCTTAGGCGAGCAAATTTGGCCGAAAAAATTTCTCAAATTCCAGCTCTCGTGAAAAGATGCAATAATTTTTTTCGTAGTAAAAACTGCTATGGTTATCTAGAGGGAAGCCTTACCTTTCCAACAAGCCAAACCACAGGTCTCTACGATTTTTTTTGGCCGAGTTATCGCAAATTTTGTGAACTCATCCATTTTGGACCAGCCAGGGGCTGCCCATGGGAGGCTCAAAAATCGCTCTATCTTTGAGCGGCTGTAATTTGGCTAAAAATAATCGCACGGAGATGAACCAAGGCTCATTTTAAAGGGGAAAGTCTCCTCTTTCAGATGTCCTAAGCGATTTTTATCGATTCTACTTTCTTGGGCGAGGATATTAATTTTTCAACTTCCAGCTCGCGTGACAATTTTTAATAATTATTTTCGCCGCAAAAACTACCATGGTTATCTAGAGGGAAGCTTTACCTTTCCAACGAGCCAAACCACAGGTCTCTACGATTTTTTTTGGCCGAGTTATCGCAAATTTTGTGAACTCATCCCTTTTGGACCAGCCAGGGGCTGCCCATGGCAGGCTCAAAAATCGCTCTATCTTTGAGCGGCTGTAATTTGGCTAAAAATAATCGCACGGAGATGAACCAAGGCTCATTTTAAAGGGGAAAGTCTCCTCTTTCAGATGTCCTAAGCGATTTTTATCGATTCTACTTTCTTGGGCGAGGATATTAATTTTTCAACTTCCAGCTCGCGTGACAATTTTTAATAATTATTTTCGCCGCAAAAACTACCATGGTTATCTAGAGGGAAGCTTTACCTTTCCAACGAGCCAAACCACAGGTCTCTACGATTTTTTTTGGCCGAGTTATCGCAAATTTTGTGAACTCATCCATTTTGGACCAGCCAGGGGCTGGCCATGGCAGGCTCAAAAATCGCTCTATCTTTGAGCGGCTGTAATTTGGCTAAAAATAATCGCACGGAGATGAACCAAGGCTCATTTTAAAGGGGAAAGTCTCCTCTTTCAGATGTCCTAAGCCATTTTTATCGTTTCTACTTTCTTGGGCGAGGATATTAATTTTTCAACTTCCAGTTCTCGTGAGAATTGAAATCTCCAAAAGATTTTCTTTGATTCGCAAAAAAAACTAAGATGACCCCAAAAACATTACTTACCCTTACAATCGAAGACACCTGTACATTTTGACCACGACTTCGCCAAAATTCGTCTCCGCGCGACCGCGGCTGTAAATCCTGGAATACAGAAGAAAATTGATATATTTGACGGCGCATCATCGTAATAATTAAGGCGCGTTTGTAATCTACGTTCGTCGGCCCGGCGGCGGAGTGTATATACTCGAGCCGTGTTCAGAATTCATGAACTTTCGCGATTCAAGCGGAAAATGGATCAACCCGGCACGATCGCTTGCACACGCGTGGCTATATTTCCATCGGTCTTCGTCCGGAATAACAATAACAGGCACGAACAAATATGGGCAAACAAATGCAAGCGCGTCCCGCTAAATATAAAGCGAGCACCACCCGGGTATTAAGGTCCGTAACCATAAGTCTTCGTCTTTCCCGACAGCCATACAATTGATTTAATGAATATATATATAGCGGCAGTTAGTCAAAAATTCATACTCTTCGTCTGGCTACTTTATCAACTTCAAGCGATCCGTATTTCTCCGTGCCGGAAACGTGAATGTTACACTTGTAAATGTTGAGGCTGTTTTCAAAATATCCGGCGCGTTCGAGCTTTGCGAACGAGGCTATAGCGATCAAATTTCTGGGAAATTTAATATAATAAGGAATATGGAAACTAAACCCTTTTTTTACTTTTTTGTTCCTGTTGTGCGGTTCATAGAGGCCTGTTGAATTTTGAATCGGTGGAGAAAAGGGTGGGGGGTTGTTTTGGCCAGGGCCCGCTAGTGGATTCGTCAAGATAAAACGACCCAAAACTAAGGAAATAATTGAACCCTGATCCGTTTATTTCGCAAATAACGCAACGTTCACGCGCGCTAAAGGAACAATCTGTTCCGCGTACCATTTTATTAGCTCGAAACAACGCTGCGAATCGTTTCTGCGCGCCTCGAGGTGTTCAATCTCGACGGACGAGTTCAGAGAGCTCGCTGTTTACCGGCCGGTCTTCTGAACATTTCAACGGGTTAAATGTTCGCGACAGCGACTGATAGAATCGTTAAAAAGTGAATGGCGAGTTATTGTATCAATACCGTAGAGAGAGAGAGCGAGAAAGAGAGAGAGAGCCGCGTGTGTTCGCTGTAACGCTCGGCGTTGCCGCGTCGTTCCGGCGAACTTTTAATTCCGCCGCTTCCAATTAAATATTTTTTCATTAGTATCGTTCATTAACAGCGGGGGAACTTAACGCGACGAAGCTCTCCGGATTCGCGCGCGCGCGTTCGTCACATTTACAGGTCGTGTGTGCCGGCCCCCAATTACTTTTCATTCTGCTCGTTTATTTTTTGATTCGGTCGCGGCGGCCGCAAATACGCGAACAACGCGTTTGAACACGCGCGCGCGCGCGCCGACTCGCGTCGAACAAACATTTTTAATTAGTGGTTGTGCGCCAGCTGCGAGCACCCGCTGTGCTCCGTGGAAAAACTTTCCTTCATCGCAACCAGCCCCCTTTCCTCGATCCGGCCGCGAGCAACAATGGAGGAACGGCCGGCAACTGCTATCTTTCTGTTGCTAATTGTTGTTTAAAGCGGGCCTTCGAAGTTCCCCGATTTTCAATGGCCGCCTTCCATCGAGGATCATCTCTTTCCGCGGAACCGTTCGGCCCGCGAATAATTGCCAATAAACACGCCGGGAGAGAATGCTAATTCCCTTTTGCGTCGGCTCGCGAAAGCCGCTTCACCGCTCGATCCTTCGAACTTTTTCTACAAAAATTCTGCTCGCTGGAATTGCCACGGAATTAGATATCTTTGCGTGTTTCGCGTCGAAGGTGTTTCTTTGTTTTATACATGGACGGACTGTAAATCTTTTTAGATAGCCTGGTATTTTTTTTACAGTTGGTTAATCGAATTGCAAATGACGTGGAAACATTTTCTATAGTCCATTGCAGATATTTTAATATATTATTAATAATTGCAGATATTTAATATATTATTTCATTTAATTACACAAGCAACTTGTATCCTATAAATAATTTTATTTTTAGGTTTTAAGGAAAATACACCGACGTTGCAGAACATGCTGCCAAGATTGTTATTTTCGCATCCGCCTGCTACACTGTCGGATTCTCAAATAATCTTTAGTTTACGCGAATCTTTTCAGGTTGCGCAAACTGATTCGATATCGGAAGAGTTCTATTCAAGAGGGGAAAGTACGTCTGAAACGTTTTATCTTCGCTGTACGCGGGGCGCGCGCGCGCAAGTTTTATTTAAATCAGATTTCAATGCGGACGAAACATTGACGGAGCGGAGGAGAAGAGCCTTTATTAAATAGCCTGTTCGCTGTGAATCAAACCTTTATCAAATAACCCGTTCCGATATCAATCACCCGTAACTTTTTACGCGAAAATTACATAAGAGTTCGCGGAACGCCGAAATCATTTAATTAATGTTACTCGAATTGCGGAGATGGAAACGTTGGGTCAATTATAAATTTTAATTAACCTTTGCAATATTTAAAAAAGAATCCACGCGTGTGTATTATGACATAAAATTAATTTTTCTTAAAACAATTGTTCATTTTCTGATTTTATTAATTTTAAAACTTATTTATTGACTCAACCTAGTTAACTATTTTCAACGATACTTATTACTATAATACTATACGTATACTCACTCGAAAATATCGAATTAAATATCTTGTAAAATACAGGAAAGAGAAATCAAAAAAATCCAGTCCATAAAGGGTTAAACATTCTTCCAGAAAAGCAACGCGGCTATGCAATACCGTCGGCGGTGGTTTAAACGGCGAAAGGGTGAAATCGACGTAACCGAGCGGATATGCGAAAAAAGGGGCACGCAATTTCGCGGGCACCATTTCCCGAAGACGCGGGAGCCCCGCCATCCGGAGGCTTCCGAAGCAAATTTATTTCTCGTTGCTCCGAACAGCGGGCGGAGAATACCGCCGCGAGCCCCATTATTTTCCATCGGACCACATATTTCAGTTGGCCGGGTCTCGAGAACCCCGACACGGCGCGTAATAGTGATCGATTCGAGCCGCGCGCGGCAACCGGGCCACGACGAACTTCGAAAAGGTAACACGGCTCGCTTAAAACGCCTCGCACGTTCTAAATGCATCAAGATAAGGACGTTTCAATAAGACGGTCGTCAGTTGTCGAGGCGCGGCGCATCATCGCCGACGGGGACGGGGAGGGCCTCTGACGCAATCGGTCGCGATTGATTCGCGAGCTCGGCCCCCCCTTAGAGACAAAATTCGAAAAACCCAAGCAATCGATGCTTTAAAGATTCTTTTGTAATTTGTTCCTAATCTGGAAGCTTGAAAGGAAAAGTTGTCTCAGATTTACAAGTAAAATAGCTTCGACTGCAAAGGACTAAATGTTGATAAAATATCTTGTTATAGCCATATATCTCTTTTCATTAAAAATTATTAAAATACGTATATGAAAAATTAATTAATACAAAAGATACAATTTCCGTCCTCATCGCTCTCAGAATCGAAGTTTCTCTTCGACGCGCCGTTTCTCTCCCGTTTTCGGGCAGATTTTGCATCGGCTGGGGATTCCGCGTCACCCAGTTTTCCGAAACGCCGTAAACTTAAATGGATCAGATATATTTGAGGCGGGGCGCGCGCGCGCGAGAGGAGACCCTTCCGCCGTTGGGATCCCCGGATGAATCTTGCATCGGCCTCCTCGGACCTTTCGCTCGCGGATCCAGCGTTACCGATCCACGATCTCGGAGCTCCGTGATCCGCCTATCGTTTCCGGCGAGTTACGAATCTCGCGCACCGGCAAGACTATATACGCGAAGCCGTCACGAATTATTTATCCGCTTGAAATATTGAAAACGCAGATGATCCGTAATCTCGGCTGTGTCTGCCGCTCTCCCGCTTGTCCCACGAGCGCGCGCGCGCGCCCGAGGATCACATCGGTCGCGACTCGATGCAAGCGCGATCACTTGCCTGTCAGAAGGAGGAGGTGGAGTCCTTTAGGACGTTTCCTCTCGTATCGATGCGTTCTTATCTCTCCAAGCGGCGCGATTCCGACGATCTTTAAACTCAACTTTTGAGTGCTACTTTAGCTAGGGGCGTCGACTGTTCTTTGCGAGATTTAGTAGTTAATGGTAAGAATATTGTTAGTGTTTTTGTTATTGTAGTAGCAGTGCTGTTGTTGCAGTAATTTTATTATTTTAGAAATATTAATATTAATATTATAATAGAAATAGTATTAATATTGCAGTAGCAGTGTTGTTATTTCAGCAATTTTATTATTTTAGAAATATTAATATTAATATTATAATAGCAATAGTATTAATATTGCAGTAGCAGTGTTGTTATTTCAGTAATTTTATTATTTTAGAAATATTAATATTATAATAGCAATAGTATTAATATTGCAGTAACAGTTTTAATATAACAGTGTTAGTATTGTCATTGCAGTAATGGTATTATTGTAGAAATATTCATGCTAATATTAATATTATAATAGTAATAATATTAATATTAGTATTGCAATAAAAATAGTATTAATATTAGAGTAACAGTTGTGATATAACAGGGCTAGTATCGTTATTGCGACTATTAACAATAAAATCCACTGAACAGAGCATATCGACCCTAAATCGTGACACACGACAACGCGAATAATTTATATAACGATGCGCGATCAAGGGTTGTTCCGGCGACGCATCTTGTATTCTTTCGGCGGAAAATAATGGGAGCGCGATGGTTCGGTCGGCGAGGTCAGCCGCTGAAAACTCGAAGAAAGGGAAGATAACGTTGAAAGAGCCCCTTCGAGCGCAGTCCTCCGAAAGACGGCGTAATATCGCGGGAACGCAAACGTGTACGGCCGCGATTATACGTACATAGACACGCGTGTCTCCCCCACCCCTCCCCCAGTTGAAATAAATAACGCGCGCGCGAGTGTGCTACTTTCAAAAGCGAGAGAACAGATATACGCTGAGTATTGCAGCCTATATAATCCGCAATATTCGCCGCGTGTGTCGTCAAAATACTGACCGACCACTTCCACCCTTGTGCGCGCTACCGTGTCTTCGCTGTTCCATGGAGATTGTTAATATTTTATACGTCCTACATATCTTTCTCTTTTTTTCTTTTTTTTCTGTTTTTTTTTTTTTTCGTTGCACACTCGACGGCAATATGACGTGGCAGCGAATGCCGCTCACAAAGAAACTGCGGACCGGACAAATCCACCGTTTGCGAAGGTATATTGTTCCGCGGGTTAACGAAAATATTCGTTTCATTGTTAAGAACGTGTTTTTGATTTTATTTAATTTTTTAGGAGTTTCAATTAATGGCGTCGAAATTCGACGACGGAACGTTTCTGTTTATTATTAACCCCTCAAGCTATGGCAATGTTTTAACAATGTTTATAGCTTGATATTTAATCTTTGATAGCCAAAGATTGGTAAATAATAAATACAAATATTTCTCTATTAATAGGAATTTATTAACAACAAGAAATAATGTTCAAAGCAGCCGCGAAAGAAATCTAAGGGGTTGAAGCGTGTCCTCTTCTATTTAAAAAGAAAATAAATCTCAGATATAAAGTAACAATAAAAGCAATCCAAAATTCTATAAATATATATCCTGGCATTATTTCCAAGCTGTAAAAATTATCGAAAGAGGTCGCGGATCGGAGGATTTAATTGGCCACGCGCGCGCACTCAGGGGTTGCTTTTTCTCGCGACAGAGAAAACTCGGTCGGTTCAAAGAATCGACGAAAATCGCGACGGAATGTGTCCGACGACGAATTCTCCGGCGTCGGTGGAACTTTGCGGCTCGGTCAGAGTGCCACGTGTCCGTGGAAGATCGTCGGGTTTATTCGCGTCGGCGTTAGGCGTCCCGGCCGTTCGGGAAGAACGGCGGCCGCGGTCGGCCCCATCAACGGGCAAACGTCCCCACCTGCGTTTCCACACGGACGGGCCTCTCTGCGGGTCATTTGTCATTCGAAATAATCGGACGATCCCGGCGCGCGCGGCTAACCGCTTCGTTAATCCAATTTCCGCGATCCACTTTGAGCAGAAACCGGAGGGGGGAGGGGGAGAGGCTGGGGGGGAGGGTAGTTTCTGGGCCTCGTCACGCCGTGTCCTCCTCCTCCTCCTCCTCCTCCTCCTCCTCCTACGCTTTATACGAGCTGTAGCGATAACGATGCCAGCAATTTATACCGACCGTCAGCCTCCTGATACTCGATGTACAGCGACGGGGAAACGTTTCGCGAACTCGCTCTCCCGCTGCTGCTCGTCGACGAATAAATTCGTTTTAAGGGGTGGTCATTTCACATCGCGGTTTCCGACTGACGAAACGCGAACTACGATCTGCCGATTATTTACGTTCACGAGATTTCGAGCGATCAATTTTGTGATATTTATTTTCTTGCAAGATTTTCCGTGATCAGCTTGACTTCTTTTCTAAGTTTGCAAGATTTTTTACGGTCGTCTTGATAATAATTGCTATTTGCAAAATTTGTGTGACGATTTTGAGGATCGTTATTGGCTTCAAGATTTTTTTGTGATGATCTCGACGATTATTATAGTCTTGAAAAATTTTTATAGTGGTCTTGATAATAATTGCTATTTGCAAAAATTGTGTGACGATTTTGAATATCGTTATTGGCTTCAAGATTTTTTTGTGACGATCTCGACGATTATTACAGTCTTCAAAAATTTTTGTGATGATCTCCATGGTCATAATTGTTTCTAGAATTTTTTTGTAATGATCCAGATGATTATCATTGTCTCCAGGATTTTTTACAAAGACCTCAATCATCACAATTGCATCCCATATTTTTTACAACGACCTCGGCAATATCATAAATGTTTCCAAAATTTTAATACGAAGCCCTTATCGATCTCCATTGTTCCGAATATTTGATTCGATATCCTCAACAATCCCCATCGAAATAAATACGAATTCGAGGTCCGGCCGCCGGAACGATCCCATATTTACGGTAAAACTTAAAGGGGCGAAAACGGGGCGGCGAAAAATATGGCGGCGGTAGAGGGGGTTGGCGAGAGTAGATTTTCCATTGCGCGCGGCAGACTAAAAGAAAACACGTGCCACCCCGCGCCGTCGGGTGAACGGTGTTTACCCAGCTCGCGAACACATCGTCGATAAACGTGAATTTATCTGGCGGAATAATACCGATCGTTCCGCGGATGAGTGGAGTCACGGCAGTATCGTACCGTAGCGTAGCCAGGGGTCTTAGCTTGGCGTCGATTTAGTAATTCGGCAAGCTATCGCCCACGCCGTTGCCTTCCGGAGAGCCTAGCATTTCCCTGCGCGCGAACCGATGCTACACTTTATTCGTTTATTCGTTCAGCGAAACAATTTTCGCTGCAGAGTTGCTCGTGTCTCGATCGCGCCTCGTTTCTTTGCTATTTTATTATACTGTAATTAGTATTATAGTATTATAGACTCTGTGCTCAGATAAATTTAGAAATATTAAAAGGAAATATTAATATAGTGATATAATATAACTTCAGAAATATTCAATTCTATATTATAGTATATGATATATAAATAGAAAATTCTGTGCTATAATCTATGATATAAAAATATTAAATTCTACACTGTAATATACGATATATAAATAGAAAATTCTGTATTATAACCTACGATATAAAAATATTAAATTCTATATTATAATCCATGATATAAAAATATTAAATTCTCTGCTGTAATATACAATATATAAATACAAAATTCTGTACTATGATCTATAATATATAAATATTAAATTCAATATTAAAGCACACGATATATAAACAAAAAGATTCCACGGCATTTGGAAACTTCAAAGATATTTTCCACTGGCATTAAACGAGAAAATCGTTCGAACGCGTACACGGATAAGCGAAATAGTCCGGCGGCTAAGTAGTTCAGACGATCGAGATTATTTTCGGCCGCCCCCATAAACTTTCGTCCGTTCGATTCTTCCGGTGTTCGCGCGTTGGCTCGGCCGGGCATGCGACGGACCCGCGCGGACGTGCCGCCTCGTCGTGGCTTGAAATTAAGCGAGAATATATTCTGTGTCGTTCCTTTGTAGAGCCGTGGGGAGAGGGGGGGAGGGTTAACTGGGTCAAGATTCGTAGCTCGATTCCAGAAAAGAAGCCGCGGCGGTGGCGGCTGCTGCTGCTGCGGCCTCGTGACTACGAACTCGTTATCGCGTGTACCCTGCGGAATAAGAATATGCGGGAAGAAATAGCCCGCGGAATGCGGAATCCACGCCGCGCCGCGCCGCCAACTTTATATCCCGCTCCTGCGGGGGGGCACTGATTCAATTTCCGCGGGACTGGATTATTCGAATTGATTACCGCCCGCGGAACGGAATTATTTTTCGAAAGTCCCGATCGCCGTGGCCCGGCTTTATTAGCACATCCCCCCGCTGATCTAATTTCGTGATTCCGCGAACCCGTCGAACCGTGGAATCGTGGCGGAGAATCTACAAGTTGAGTTCTACTGGAAGGTTCATTCTTAAACCGCAGCGATTGGAAAGGCAGCCTTTTATTTACGATTTTTATTAATAAAATTTAATAAATTTGTGTTTGTAGTGCGAGCAGAAGTTAAACACCTAAAACTCGTCTCTCGAAATGATTTTTTCTTCTGTATCTCCGGCGATCGAAAATTTTGGAAAAATTATGTTGTATAAAGCAAATGTTTGTTTAACAATCAGTCTTTGTTTCACGCGAATATCTTATATAGTTATCGAGAAAAGACCTCGCAAAGTTACAGATTCATTTCTTCATAAAGTAGACATAATTGTTCCTCTTAAATTATTTTTATTTATATCTAACAACTGACCTAAAATTTTGGAAAAATTACGCTAATTATAGCTTGATTATGCCTACCATTTGCCTTTTATTTCATTCAAATATCTTGAATAGCGATCAAGAAAAGCGCTTGCAAAGTCAAAAGCGAAAAAGCTTGTAGCTTCCCTGTTAAATGGAATCAATAAAAAAAGAAGCTGAATAAATAATATTGCATACCTCGGGGGTAGTTTCGCAAGAAATATTGCTTGCCTCGATCTGGTGCCGCAAATTCTGTTAGATCCCCTGGAAATGTTCGACGGGACGGTGGTTTCTCGGAGAAAACAACGAAAGTCAATTAAAGCCGGGCTCCACGAAATGGAAAGAAGACCGGCTTGCCCGGGTATATAGGGCGAACGTGTTGGGGACATCAATTTCACGGCGCCCGGAATACGAATATTTTGATTGATAAAGCACGGTAATGGATCGGTCAGAGTGAATCGGGTGCCTTAAGTTTTTCGTTTCTCGAGCGGCGGAAAAGGGGAACGAAGCGTGCCCGTCTCATTTCGCAGTTCGACAGACCGTGGAATTTCTTAGGCCGGGCGCATCGCGGATGCCCGACCGGTCGCGATATTATTACGGCTTCCGTTCGATTCTCTTTCCACGGCGTCCCGCCCAAGCCCCTCGCATTATTGAAAACTAATAAATAAAACGACGATCGTCCGCTCGCGGCGTCTCCGCGACGGAATCGCGTTTCCCGCTTCGCCAAAAATTCGCGAACCCTCGCCGTGAAACCATGCCGGACGAGATTTTACTCCATTTTAACTCCATTTTATCGGAACCAAATCGTTCCCATAGAAAGCGCTCTACCGAGGAGATTTTAATAAAATACAATCGACGAGCCTGAAAAGAAATTTTTATTTTTCTAAAACTCGAATTACGGCCTTGTAATTCGATCATCCCTTGCGGTAAAATAAATATCCGAGACGGGGTAGTCGCGAGGAACTCTTTTGAACAGATTTTAATAAAAAAAAATACAATGTAGCGAGCAAAAATTGTTCGAGGAAATTTCTCAAATAATTGAATATCGAATCGCTTTTTCTTCCATTTCCTGCAACGGAGTTATTCCCGCGGAGAGCAAATTAATTTTAACGAACGGTAATGCAGCCGCAAAAAAATTGTTGAAAGGCAACGCTCGTTCTCGAATAATACAATATAATAATAATAACCGCGGTACGCACGGTTTAATCATTCTTCGCGGTCGGGGCTCGGTCCCCGTTTTTAATCGAGACAATAATTCCGAATTTCGCCGGGGAATCTTTTGACGTTTCAACGATATCTCGTTCGACGAAAGTCGAAAGCAGAAAAACAGACCGCGAGCACACTTTGTCCCGCTTCCGCCCCTGGCTCTGTCGCGATATAATTTTTCTTTCGGCGTGGCGGCGTGGTATCGCGCGCGCGGACGGAGAATCGTCCGCCGGATGCCGCGGGGGAATCGATACCGAAAAATTTCGTAGTATTACGAGCTGCCATTAACGGAATTAATATGAATCGATGCGGCGGCCACAACACGCCCCTGCGACCGCGATAGATGCCCCTCGCGCCGCGTCATCGGTATTAATTAAATCGAAACTGCGAATCATGTCTACCGGAATGACAAGCAATTCCATGATATTTCATATAACGTGTAATTACTTTCGGCCGCGGCACGCGGACCCTCGAACGCGTACAGATTTTTCGAACTTAATGAACTTCTTTATACGACGCGTTAAGGATTTTAATTTGCTGTTAATTATGCGAGCTGTGGTCATCGAGTATGTATGTCTGGAATCGTTGGTAATCATTATTTTGTTACTTTTATTCGAACGAGTTTTCTGTAATTGACTCTGTAATTTTCTGTAATTATTGTACTCTGTTCGTCTGATCATACACTGTCCTGTACTACTTGTTTGGTAGGTTCTGCGTTAGTTGAAAGAGAATCAAATCAAGGACGAACCAACGTCGAAGGAACATTGTGAAATCGCACGGAAATTCGTAGAAAATGTACAATGCGGTGGTCGAGAAGTAATGAGGAAGCGTAATGAATGATCGACGAATTCTAAGTAGCGGTCTAATTGTGACCGTAACGAACTGGCAACGCGCGCGGATTAAGGAAGGGCGGCGGTGGCCGGCGCGCATTATTCGCAATCATCGATTCCCCTCACGGTCCAGAGGAAATGAGAGATTGAAAGGATGGGTTAATGATATGCGTTCCTGTCGCATGGTTTCGACAGGAACTATTTTCCCCAGTTCCCAAGCTTGCTCCATTCACGTCCCGCCTCATCTGCATCACCGCCGGTTGATCATCGCGCCGTTCCGCTTCCATTTATTTCTCGATATTTGAATGTCCTGCCGCGTCGTATTACCCAGGGCCGGGACCCGGGCCGCCCCTTGCCGGGGGGATTAGAGACAATTTTCGGAAAATTAAGATCGAAGGGTGTAGGCCACGGAATTGAATCTTCGTCAGGGCAAGTCGTCCGTAATCCCGTTCGCTGGGACACTGGCTCTCGTTTCTGTAACGGCGGATACTTTCTTCCGATAGAGGACACCGCTTTAAATATTATCACCGAGCATTTTTTTTTATTACAAAATTGTAATTTACAATTTTTATTCCATCGCAAAAAGGTTACCTGAAACGCTGAGGAGAGGCGTTAGTATGGAGAGCGATCTCATTGCCTCTGCTTCCTCAAGCATTTGTCTATTATATCGTTGCCCAATAAGTACTGAACACGTCTTAAAAACGTCCATTTTACGTCCAGTTTAGGTCTGCACGTTCCTAATTCATCAGACGTCTTTGAAGAGGAAAAACTTCCTACTGTGATAATTAAAAATGACTATTAAAAGTACGCCTATTTTTCTACGTCTTGGAAACGTCTTAAAAACGTCTTAAAGACGTCTTCTTGCCATCTAGGACTGGAATTTTCTCGAAATTGAAGTTCCTACTCATATTTCCCAATACCCTAGGCACGCTACGCTATAATTTCGACCATTTCCTATGGAAACGCAGAACGATCCTCCAGAAATCCCATACCGGTTCGAAAGTAGAAAATGTTTTGGCGAACGCGTTCGTAGGATCCTGGCGACTGTCTATATAGAGTGTACGTAAGAAAATAACGTTACACAGCATCAAACGACGGAGATGGAACGAAGGAAACGTAATCCCTTAGGGGGTGGAACTTGACAAAGGACCACGGAAAAGGGAGAGGAAAGCCGGCCATCGTCGAACGCCGGGGTGGAAAGTGAGAGGGAAAAAGCAGAGAATGCTCTTCAATCTTGTTGAATTAATCACTTTTCCACGTTCGGCTTTGACTGAGATTCTACAAGGATATCCCGGGGATTGACTGAACTTACCTGGCCGTGTGTATAGTCACCTTGAAAAATAAACCCTCCGAGCGAATCTTTCGAGAATCAACCGGGGAAGTCTTTGCTGCGGGGACCCAATGAAAATACTGTTAAACTCTGGTATTTTAATGGTACAGGTCAGTATTTAATTTGTAATTTATTTAGTTAATGTCCTGGCTGTTTAATTGCAATTTAGGATGAATGCAAATCGGCTATGTTCGTAAGTTATTTAGGACACTTGAATGGAGCGTGAAAATTACTGGACTTTTATTATGGTATTATTATTTTATTATTTCTTTATTTTATATATAAATTATGTCTTTCATTTTCTGACTCCATTGTATGTGTTAAAATTGTATTTAAAAGCATTTAGCCTGAAATAAGACATCTTAAAGACGTCCATTCCAAGACGTAAGACGTTCAGACCGAAAATGGACGTTTTTAAGACGTATCCAGTGCTTAATAGAATATTTATTCGATGCCATAATTTCGTCTCCGCATCCGTACTTCCAACAGTGCATCAAGAACAACGTGCTCCATCCAGAAAGTCGCGAATGGCCGAGAGTTTCGCGGGTGAGTAGAGCCCGGGGCCAGCAGAGTACCTACAACAAAGAAAATAAAATGTTCGTTTTCCGGTATGATCGTCGCGTAGCCGTGGCTTGATAAAGCTCTCCGGAGCATCTGGTTCTCTCGTTAGATTGCCCCGGGCTTCTAGAGAAACGCGCGGCACTCGACTCGCGCTCGCTAAGACACCCCCCGGGCTCGGTTATTGGTATTTAAATTTCTTCCATTTCGAGGAAAGCGTCGTCGTCGTCGTCGTCGACGGCGTCGAGGTTGTAGGTTAATTACACGGTCGGCACACGGGTGCCGGTACCGGACCCTGTAATTATTGCCGCGCAGCCCGTGACTAAGGAAACGTCGCGAGTATCGACGCCGGCCGTTTCGCCGTTTTAATTAATTAATTTAGTTTTGATTTTACGCTCGTCGCGCCGTCACACCTGCGGTCGTCGTTCGTCGCCGTCGCGATGTCTCCCCGTGCACGCTCGTCCTCTATCGTTCTCGCAACGTTACTCGCAATTACTTTATCAAATTAATAAAATATATGCTAAATTATTTTACGGTTTTATGGATCCAGGAAATAATTAATAGAAATAGTAATTTATATAAAAATTGAGATTTGTGAATGTGGGAGGAGAGATGAGGGCGCGGTGTAGCGCCAGCAAATACGCGGCACTCTCTTCCGCGTCCGCCCGAAAGCAGATCGAGATCCGAACATCACGGACGCATCCCCGAAGGCAATCAGAAACGATGAAACCGAGAGCTCTTTTTCGTCCCGGCTCCCGGCGGGAATCGATTACCCATCGATAAGCCTGTTCCTAGGGAGACCGGACCGGCCCGTTCGATTAATTAGTGCTCGCGTCGATCGCCTCTAATTGACGCTCGATGCTTGACGACCGGTGACAGCGATGTCTCGGCAAATAGTCTTTACTCGACACTCGACTCTCTATCCCTTCCCCCCTGGGTGAGCCAGCCCGCGCCGCTGCTACTCCTCCGTAAAAGACTGAAGAGCGAACAGAAGGGGGTGCTGCGCGAGAGGGTGCGGGATGGGGTGGGGTGGGTGGAGGCCGAGGGAGAAGACGAAGGGAAGAAGAAGGCAAGAACGACGTTAGCCATCTTGGCCGTTCGTGTTGTATCGTTCTTACGGATCGGTGCTTTTCACGGGCTTCTGCCATGCTTTCTCAGCACTGTCCGGCGTTCGTGGTAGTGCCGTTGCTTTCCACCTTACAGCAGACACCTACCATCCTTCTAGACCCGGCTCGCGCGGCCACCATCCCCGGGAACCACCTTTGTACGGTACTTCTGCGGTCTCCTCTCCTTCTTCTGTCTAGCTACTCTCATTCGAACGTTCCGCCCGCGTTACCGACCCCCGCTACGCCACCATCTTTTCCCTCCTCCTCCTCTTCCACCTCCTCTTCCTCCATCTCTCCTCCGCCACCTTTTTCCTACCGTCGACGATTCGCGCCGCTACTTTACCACCTCGTGTCTGACCCGTATATTTCGGTCGCCCTGTTTTCCCGTTCGCCGATCGAGGATCTTCGCGTTTCCCTTCTCAGTCGGCCAGCATCCCTGCAATCTTGAATCCCGCGGCAAAGCACGGTGCGGACACGCCGGACGAAATTATTATTGTAATTGCTAGAGGCAGATACACATTTTGCATGTGTCCTGTTTTATATATCTCATATTTCATATTTCATATTTCATATTCTATATTCTATATTCTATATTCTATATTCCATATTCCATATTCCATATTCCTTATTCCATATTCCATATTCCATATTCCATATTCCATATTCCATATTCCATATTTCATATTCCATATTCCATATTCCATATTCCATATTCCACATTCCATATTCCATATTCTATATTCTATATTCTGCATAAAAATTCCGCAAGCCATTGTTTCCGCTTGCGACACGACGCAGCGATTAATGCTGTGGACCCTTTCCTCTTAATAAAAACTTCGCCGTTGTAGCTTTTTTCCATAAACGAACGAACGAACGAGGTTTACCGAACACTTCTTGCCTTTTTACTGCACTTCTTTATAGCGTTACGCAAATTGTCCAGGTCTGTTTACGTGCACGTACACTCGACAGCGAAATTAAAGCATCGATCATTTTTTGGCAGGAAACTTGTCTACCTTCGAACAGCTATAACTCCGTTAAAAATGATCATAAAATTATGATTCTTTTTTTAAATGAAAGCTTAGAGTGTCTACTTTCTGAGGGTATACTCTAAAATTGCTATCGCGCATTGCTGTGATTGTAGTAGTAAAAATAAGTGGATTGCGATAGTTAAGCACTTGCGATACCGAAAGGGTGCAAAGTGTATCGTTTGCTGTAGCTTGAAAAAATTTTTTTCGAGCCTGCCGTTTTAACCATCGTCAAGTTCATAGTTTTCCCTTTAATTTGAGGGCTGAATCGCGTCGCTACGATTTTTTCTCGCGAAGTTACTGGATTTTTAACAATACAAGTGCTGGCGTATAAGCGAAGATATTTTATAAGAGGGTTGCACCCTTAATAAACTCGTTTATACATTGACTCTGTATATTAATTATATACTAATTTTTATTTCGACTCGACTTCTTGCAAGAAAGCCACAATTTCTCTAAAAAAGGGACAAAAAATCTTCGTAGAGAAAAGTGAGAAAATTCCAAGTGATTGAATCCTGTGCGAAAGGGTAGAACCGCGGGTACTCGTCGAGTGCATTTACAGTTTCAGGTGTATCGGATGGATCGGCGATACGATGCACGTCGTTGCCGTCGCGGATGCGTTTAAAACGTCGGGTCTCGGGGTCCCGCGCATCGATAACGTTTTTATTGTGGCCTGATCTTTCCTCGAGGATTTTGAGGGACCCCGGAAGCAATTCGGAATTTACGTTACGGCAGCCGCCGCGACAAAGATCGGAATACGAGGTATTCCGCGGCTCGGTATCGGCGCGGAAGAATTTAAGGCACGCCCGGCATCGACGCACCCCCGAATCTCCTCCACCTCCTCCTCTGCCGGATACGCTCGGGGAAGTCGATACGGCGGAACAACGGGCGCAATAAATTTTAAACATACTTCGAGCTGCATTAGAGCAGTACTTAGAATTTTTCGTTCTTCCGACCATAAATCGACACTCCCGCGGATAAACTTCCGGAAAGTTTCGCGGCACGGGAACTTCGTGATTCTATTGGCGTTTTTCCGGTCATAGGCGGCCGAACCCTATCTTCGGGATTAATCTCGATATCAACTAGGAAGTTGCCGTAATGCATCGCGAAATGGGTGTCCCACAAGTTTCTTCCCCTTTTTTTAATTTGAAATGAATTTAGGACATTTGTTGTTTAAGGCTGATTTTATTAACTTTGAACGACGATAACTTTCGGAAAAATTATTGCAGAATAATGATGTTTCTTTCAGATTAAAGCTTGAAGCTTCTGCTTTAAGAGACTGTTCTTAAATCTTTCATTCGATGCACCCTTATCTCTGTAACCCTTTAGATACGAAGCCATGTTCGTCGTATTGAAAATTGCCAAGTTTGACAAAATCCACGGACCGTGTAAAATTTTTTTCAGGGATGCCACTTACTGTAAATCAAAGTTTGAACCTTCCTCTTTAATTGAAAAAAAACGAAACGTGTCTGCGATTTTTTTTCGCCAAGTTATCGATGTTGCATTTACAGACGATATTATAGAAAAATGGCAATGGTACAAGGGTCGCTTTAAGTTGCTGTAACTTGGCGAAAAAAAATCGCAGACACGTTTCGTTTTTTTTCAATTAAAGGGGAAGGTTCAAACTTTATTTTACAATAAGTCGCATCACAAAAAAAAATTTTTTGACTCCCTCACCCTGGGTCAAAAACAGTTTAATATCCGACTATTATTTGCCTCTTTATTCGCCGAAAATGAAATAAACATATAATAGTGGCGACAATAATAAATAAATATAGAAAACATCGAAATAAATATCAGCCTGCCATGTCGGACCATTGTCCGGACGTTCTACTTTTCGGAGAAGCAATTTAATAAATTGGGGCTCGCCGAATAAGCATCAGTCTACTGCGTCCGACCATCGTCTGGACTTTCTACTTGGAGAAGGAATTTCATAAGCAGAAAGCCACAGAATAAATATCGGTCCATTGTGTCTGGCCATTGCTGGGATTTTCTACTTTCTCGACGCAATTTGGTAAATAGATGACGCCAAAATAAATATCACAATATGTCTGACTGTTGTTTGCTTGTACTACTTGCTGGTAGCAATTTCGTAGTTGAAGAGTTGCAAATTTTTAAAATAACTATTATTTGAGATTCTTTAGAATATATTTATTAGAGATTCCCTCGAAACGTCCGCTGCTCTTAGAATCCTCAACCATCGCCGCGAGTCTCTCCAATGGCATATACAGTCATCCTGAATTCTGCACCGTGGCGTGCATTAACTAATAGCGTATTATCGTCGATCTAACCGGCATCGATTTCACTGTAAAACAAGCCGTCGCTGACATACCAATCAAACCGAGCCCGCAACAATCCCAATAATCTCGCCGGGGGTTCGCCGGGGGTTCGCCGTTTCCCCCCTCCGAAGACATCCAAGAGTGCCAAATACGGGGCTCTCTGCAGGCGTACGCACGCGGCGCATCCGCGGTCCGTTCGATCATCGATCTCGCCGGACAATATTTCGGCGCGATGACCACGCGGCCCGCGTGCATCCCCCTGGAAGTTCCCGTCCTCCTCCCGCGAGCGTCGACCGCGGTTCGCATTCTACCCTACGCCGTGATCATCGAGCGAGAGAGAACTTGAGCAAGCTCTTGGGGGAGAGAGAGACGACAGAGAGAGAGAGATATGACGAGGAGGGACTCAATAAGGACTAGGCGTCTTAATGGCGTTCATTTGATGGCAATTTTAGGTCTGGACGTCTTATGCCTTAAAGTGGATGTCTTTAAGACGTCTCCAATGTTCTACATCAGACGTCTTAATAACTTATTACTGTGATAGTTTAGAATAAATTTGTTAAAGGGTTATGATTAAAAATTGGGCGTCTTGATAACAGAGGACGTTTGTAGACCGTTTCTAGGCTGTTGGTAGGCCGGTCATAAGGGACGTTTTAAAGACGTCTCTGTGTTATCAGGGTAGGAAGGGAGATAGAGAGGGATGACAGAGGCATAGAGAGAGACGAGATAGGGTAAGAGGGAGAGAGAGAGAGAGGAAGAGGGAAAAGATGGAGTAAGAGAGAGAGAGAGAGAAGGAGTCCTCGTCGGGTGATCTCGAGCGAGTCGGTGGCTCCTCTTCCCTCCGAGTAGAGTTCGACTATCGTTCCCGTTTCTTCTTGGTTCGGTCCGTCGTTCGTTCGGCGTAGGTTCTCGCACGGCGCTTGCGCGCGGAAACGGCGCGAGGCGTCGGCGTCGTGCCGGGGGCGTCGCACGAACGTTGTCGGCCAGCGGACCGACCGTCTCGACCGAGCGTTCTCCTCCGGCCAGGCCAGTATCAAGCCGGGAGCCGTCGAGAGGGTTGATCCACCTCTGGAAACGGTAGCCTGACGAGACGCGCTGCGTTCTCCTAGGACGTCGCGAACACAGGCCTCTGTGCGGAGGAGCGTCGCTACCGTGTCCACGTACCGGGAGGGAAACTCGCAACCGGAGCGAGTGTTAGAGAGAGAAAGAGAGAAAGAGAGAGGGAGAGAGAGAGTGGTAGGCAGCTAGCAGAGCGCAAAGCAGAGGAGAGCCCCGATTCTCGCGGAGTGTCGCGCGCGCTGCCGTACACGGGGGTGGCTGCCGCTGGCTCGGCGTTCAGGTGCAGTGGCTGCCAGTGGAACTCGCCAGTCGGATGAAAAAAATGGGGCGTACGCCGTGCAACGAGAGGCGGATCGATCGCGAAATAAACGTACGCTGGATGGTGGACGACGCGGAGTAACCTGTCTCGCGAGCCGCCAGCCGAGGCCTCCGCCGCCGGAAAAATCGGAGCAGCCCGACCAGACGGAGAAGAAGAAGAAGAAGAAGGAGAGAGAGAGAGCGAGAGAGCGAGAGAGCCGGGGCCATCGCGAGCATCGTGTGTGCCGCCGTCGCGTCGGCCACGCCATAATAGTGGTGCGCGTCGACTGTTTGGACGTCGTCGGGCCGTCTGGTTCCCTCCGCCGTAGTCGAAAGGGGACACAGCCGGAAGCTTCGCCATCGGTTCTTTGGTGGTGCGTCGTCGCAGGTGTGCGTGCGAGGTCGAGGGTGCTCTCGCGTGTCGCCACGGTTGGCCCCACCGTTGGCCCCGTTCTCCTCTCCCACGCGTCCCCAACACCCCTCTCTCTCTCACACACACACACGCACACGCGCGCGCGCACACACACACACGCACAGAGACACAGCCAGACACACGTACGCAGGTACGCCGTACAACCTCCTCTATCTCTCTCCTCCTCTCTCTTTCTCTCTCCGGCAGCCCCTCTCCGTCCGGTGTATGTGTACGCGTATCTCTCGCCCCCATGCAGCTCGCGTAGCACAGTGATATCGGGGAAGGGAAGAAACGCGAGTCGATCGCGTACCGTGCGTGGTGAAAGTGCTCTCGTGTCACACCGTGTATTAGGAGGTCGAGGTCGTGCCGCTCGCTCGCCGCTCGCTTGCTCTCGCTCCTAGAGCCGCGCGCCACGTACCCCCTGCACGCTCCTATCGAGATACGCCGATCCCGCTGAAGAATTTATGAGTCCGGAGCGGGACCCGAGGCCGCCCGACCAGCCTCTGGGGCTGCCGGTGACCCTGACGGGATCCAGCTAACCCGTAATCCGCCTCGCTCTTTCGAGATCGCTGCAGGCCGCCTGCCTGACGGAAACCGAACGAGAGAGACAGAGAGAGAGAGAGAGGGAGAGAGAGAGGGAGAGAGGAGAGAGCGAGGGAGTGAGCAAGCTCGAGAGGACACTCGAGGAGACGACGACATCGCCGTAACAGACGGGGGAAGTGTGTCACCAAAGTGGTGCGAGGCGTCCCGAGGTGCCGCGCGGCTTTCCTCGCCGCTACGATCTCGAAAGCCCGCTGCACGAGTCCGTCTCCAAAACTCCGCCAGCGTCGAAAAACAACGCGCGATCATTCGGATGAGTTCGGTGAGTGAGTGAGCGCACACTCGAGAGGATCGAGTCGCGTGCTACGTGATTGTGAAGTGATTCCCTAGGTATACGGATCCGAACGCATCCCCAGGTGTCACGTGGAGAACCTGTCCGCTTCGCTGGCCGAGCATCTCTCGTTTGCCATCGATTTCTCGTCGCTCGGTTTGAATCGGTGTTCCCACAAAAAGAAACAGAGAGAAGCGTCTGAGAGAAGCGGATCGGACCGAAGGCGGATCGAGAGCCGATTCCGAAACCCGGAGAACCGTGCCGAGAGAGTAGTCACTCTCTCTTTCCATAGCCGTCGCCTACGCACGCAGCGGAGGCGAGAGACGGGTTGCGCGTGCGTGCTCACGTGCGAGCGTAGCCGGCACAACGTGGCTAGCACAGCAGCAGCAGAGGTACACAGGGTGGCTAGGAGGGCGAGCAGCTCTCGGGGTGAGTTCTAGTCGGATGATCGAGGCGGTCCAGTGATTCCACGGTGCGGTTACGGTGTGTCATGTGACCGAGGGAGCCGAGAACCGGATCGCTTCGCGCACACCTGCTTCACGAAGAGGACCGCTATAGAGAGAGAAAGAGAGAGAGAGAGCCTGTCGCCCGAGAAAACGCTCTTGATGCCCAGAATCTAGCGACGGTCCCCGAGTGTCAACGACGACCAACACACACACACACGCGCGCACGCAACCATGCATTCCCAGATTTTGCCTCTGCTGGTGGTGCTGCTGCTCGGCCAAGCGGCCCTGTCCTTCGTCCTCGAGGGCTCGGCCACCAGCTACGCGCAGTTCCGCAAGTGGAACGCCGGACTGAACGGCACCTTGGAGTTCGAGTTCAAGACCGAGCAGGGCAACGGGCTGCTACTCTACACCGACGACGGCGGCACTTACGACTTCTTCGAGGCGAAGCTCGTCGAGAGCGCGCTCAGGCTCAGGTACAACCTAGGCGGCGGCGCCCAGATCGTCACCGTCGGCCATGACCTGGGCGACGGGCACTGGCACAAGGTGCAGATCACCAGGTGCAACGAGAACACCACCCTGACCGTCGACGGCGTCAGCGCCGTGTCCACGTCGAGGGGCAAGGAGTTCGAGTTCGGCAAGCTGCCGGGCAACTCGGACGTGTACGTCGGCGGCATGCCCAGCTGGTACAACAGCAAGCTCACGTTGCTCGCGCTGCCCAGCGTCATATTCGAGCCCAGGTTCAACGGGTTCATCAGGAACCTCGTCTACGCCGACGGGGAGAGCTCCGTGCCCAAGCGACAGGAGATGAAGAGCCGGGACGCCAAGGTAGGCGATTCGAATGAAATGGAAATTCTTCCTTGTCAATTATTCTAGAACAGACATTTTTAACCCTCTGCACTCGAATCACTATTCGAATTAATTTTTGAATTCACAAAGAAATAAATCTCGGTCCATTATACCCAATTATCATTGGCTCGTAAAATCTGCTACAAATAATCGAACAAACATAAAACATCGGCATGGCCATCAGACGGCAGCGTCTGATCATCGCTCGGACAATTCTACTCGTAACAACCAACTGACCAAGTGCGAAAGCCTCGGAAGAGAAGCACCAAATAGGATTAAACACTTTTGTTACATTTCTTCTTTTTCGATACCGCGGTGCGCTCAATTCCTCTTGGCTCTTTAAATCGCGCTGCGCTGCGAATGAAAAATCGAGACCGGACGAATTGCATTACGTCGCAGGACCCTCCTCCACCGTGATCCGTAATTAGCAATTACTTTCTCCGGCAATGTGAACGCTCGGTGGAATCGAGTATCGTTGTCCCGTGGGCTCATTCGCGGGGACTTTGAACAACGCGTCGCGGAATAGTAGGAGGAAACGGCCAATCGATGGAAAGCGATAAAGTGGGTGCACACACCGTCGCGCACACACACACCCCCCTTCCCCCGGATAGCCGGTTTATTTTTAGCGTTCCGTGTGTAACCGCGTACACGGATATATATATACGTGATTTTCGGAAAGGGAGAAGCCCCCGGTTTATGACGTTCGATCGTACAGCGCGCCAGAGTTCAGGGATCACCGGCGAGAAAGCGTCTTCTTCGGGGGAGGGTGGATTATCTTCCTGACTCAGCTGTAACAGGCTGGGTGCAACAGGGTGACAGCCACTCGTCCACTTTATCCTCGCCCTTGGCGGAATGAATATGCACGATTCTTTTGAATATATTAAACCGAGCGCGCCGTCCCCGTGTCGCCGATATTAGACGGCGTTGATTTAGGGGTCCGCCAGCATCCACGCAACTTCGACCTTTTACACTCGAAGTCGATTTTATAGTAAATTTGAAATAACTCCTCTGGTTTGTGACAACGAAAGGTGCGCCTTGGTTTTTCATTTTCAAACTGGGATAAAAACGAAACCAAATCGATAGAATTTTTTTACTGAATTAAAAATAAAAGTCCAAGCAACGAAACAACAATATAAATCAGGCGCTTCGAACACGTTATCGAGACAAAAATTATTGACAAAATCCGCAATCCCTTAGTTGTCAATTAAATAGATTTATTGATCAGAAGACGAGCCCATCTCTCGAGTCTGACCAATGCTAGTCTCTTCTACTGCTCGGAAACGATACGCAGCTTCCTAGGAATCCGGATCGTAAAGCAAACAGTGGCGCAGGCGCGGCGTCGCAAAATATTAGATTCATTTGGGTTGTTTACGAGGGTGCGAACGCGACAATGGCTCGCGGAACGGCGCGACAGTTCTCACTTTCTCGCCCCGTAAAAATGTCTTGCTCGTAAACGAATTAAGCCGTCTCTCGCATTTTTACAAGCAATAAGCCGCGCGCGAGCGCGGAGGACTAAATTTGCCGGGGGGAGCATAGGCGCGCTTACTCGCAGCAAGAATTTCATAACAAGCGCACACAGAGGGGGGGGACGAGGGATATTCATCCGTGGAATTTCTTGCGTTCGCGCGAATCTGGGCCAGGCGTCGCGGGGAACGTATTGTTACGCACGCCGGCTGACACCGTTTCGGCGTTTTATAATAAGGGGAACGCGGTATCAAAAAAACCGTTTTTGTTCTCTTCCGCGTTCAAAATGCCGTCCCTCCCTCTCTCTCTCTCTCTCTCTCTTTCTCTCTTTGGCTACCCCTTTGAGCGCCCAGTTTTGTTTAACAATAGATCCGAGCGACGTTGCGGATATTAACGTCGCGCCACTCCCTTTGCCGGGCGCAGTCAAACGGCCGCAATTGTTTTCTAGCGTTATTCTTTCGGATTCGCCTGGCCGTGGAAATTAACGTCGTGTTCCTATCACGGTCGAACGATGTCCGATGTTTTAACGAATTCCACCGGTCCTTTCGCGGGACTGTGAACAAGGACAAGTAGTTCAATTACTGTGCCACCCTTGGTTACCCTATTTTTGCAATAATTTTACTTGTATCTGTATTGTAGTAGATATTCCATTTTCTTTAATTTTTTTATTTTCTTAATATATCGAGTACCGAATATTGAGTATTCAGTATAGAATATTGAATATTGAGTATTCAGTATTAAATATCGAATATTGAATATTGAGTATTCAGTATTAAATATCGAATATTGAATATTGAGTATTAAATATCGAATATTGAGTATTAAGTATTAAATATCGAATATTGAGTATTCAGCATTAAATATCGAATATTGAGTATTAAGTATTAAATATCGAATATTGAATATCAAGTATCGAATATCGAATATTAAAAGTTGAGTATTGGGTATTCGATATTGAAAGCTGAGTATCGAGTATTAAATAATGAATATTAAATATTGAGTATAGAGCAGTGATTATTGAATATTGAGTATTGAGCTCTGAATATAGAATATTAAACACTGAACACTGAATATCGAGTACTGAGTATTAAATATTAAATATTAAATGTTGACGGGTCGTGGTAAATCGCACGAGTTCGCGAGCGTTAATCGAGTCCACGGCTAAGTTGTTTTCCATAACTCGAACGACACGCGCTCGATCCAATCGAATTCGCGACGCAACAACGTGACAATCTCCGTGATAGAATTAAATGAAAACACAACCCTGCAGATCGCGGCGGGCACACTCCGCGATATTAAGAGCGCTGATTATACGAACCGAAAAGGAAGCAGAGAGATACCTTCGCGTGCGCAACTCTGTTAACAAGATTCCTGGCAAAAGGGGGAGAGCAGCAGACAGTTTCAACGAGTCGGTTCTTGCTGCAAATGAATAATGCTTAATTAAAATAATACCCGTTCGAACGTTCGCTCTAATGAAGCATTGTTTCGGGACGCAAACAATAGCGAATCCCACCGATGGTACATTGGAACTTTATAATGAATTCCGTGGAACATGATACACTCTGTATCAACCCTTTCCGCTCGAAGACATCTCCAATTCGGAATCCAAAATTGTTTTTCCGTAGCACACGGTATATTTGTTTCTCTGCGGTTTATAACGAATGCATTTTACCCGGAGTAAATATCAAATATTTCTGTGGCTGGCGGAGTAGTCTTTAAAACTTGGCGAAACAATTTTTTGCCTTAGTAGCATATTATTTATATATATATTTTTTTTAAAAAAGATATTAGACATTATATACATCTCTATACTCTAAATATACTCTATATACATATGACATAATATATACTCTAACATCTACGTATACTCTTTAAAAAATATTAGAGATCCTGGATGATGGAAACAGTATTACTTCAGAGATCATGAATTTACGACGAACGGCGATGCTCGTCGCGACGCGCGTCGCTGTAGAAGTGTATTACGGTGAAACCGGATAACGAAAGCGCAAAAAGGGAGTTTCGCGAAAGGAAATCGGCCATTGTCCCTGCCAACTCCATATTTCCGCGGATGGGCCGGATGCCAAAAATGCATCCGCTGCTTGTTCGTTATTACGCTGAACCATTCAAATTCGCGGAACGCCGCTCGTTTGCCACTCTCGCAAACGCGGGGCATAACAGCCGTATCCGCGGACGATTAGATGGGGCCGAAGACAGCCGCCCCGGGAATCCGCTGTCTCGTCAAAGAACCCTGTCCACACTGCCAACGTGGGCAAGCTGAAACGCGATTTCCATCCATCCCACCCCCTACTCCCGCGCTTCAATTAATATAATGCTCTCGCGTGTGTTGCGCCGACGAACACCCCGTTCCAATCATTTTCCCTTTACCGATACACACGCGCGCGCGCGTCACGCGAACTGGAAAAGTTGGAGCCTGATTTCCGTGCATCCCCAGTTCGCTTCAATTAATAGAACGCTTTCGCGAGCGTCGCGGGCCAACGGAACTCTCTTTTTTACTTTCACGCTAGGATCGACGCGCGTCTACTTGCACCGGAAGGGTCGAGACTCCCTTGTTTTTTCTGTTAACGAGACGCCTGAGAGGCGACATTGCATTCTATGCGATTTAAAGCTCGTTAGTCCTAGCGTTAACCCTTTTATTGTAACATGTAACTTTGACACGAGCTTGACGGGACTCGTGACAGTGATCTCCAATATTTATATAGTATATTAAATGCTCCCTACACGTCGCCCGGACTCCGATCATATTCGGCACCCGTAACGAAAGGGTTAAAACTAACAGCAAGGAGCTCGAATTTACAGTCGTCATAAATTCCGTTTCGCAGCACAGATAAGTAATGATTTTGGAATAATGGCTCGCGCGTTGCCGGCTTTTTGGGCGGCGCAGCGGGTTAATCAAGGCTTCTCGCAAGCAGCGGCGATGATCAAAGGCAACAGATTAGCGCGCAAGCACTCGCGTGGCCCCTCTCCGAGGAATATTATCGGAACGACGTAGGAATCCGATAGTTCGGAACTTCAATGATTCCGTAACGGTGCCGCGAGTACGCGCACCAACGTTCGCCGATCCACCGCGAACGTTAAAGTTGTTATTGTTAGGCTGTTAACCGTGGCAACGAGACAAACTGGGCGGCTCGCGCGACATTATCCGAGTAATCGTAGCTGGTTATTATCGACGATGATAAATGATAAGGATGAAGCATCTCCGAGGGTCATAGTTCCTCTTAAGGTCGTTTATATTATTCTGTAGGTATCTACGTTGTTTACTTGTACTCTTGTACATACTGTATAAATACAGAGTGCTCCAAAAGTCACGCGCCAGAAATGATGGATTCCTGAGGTGATTTGAAGCAACTTTTTCCTTAGCGAAAATGCTCCACGAGGCTTCGTTTACTAGTTATTAACGAAAAAGCGCCGACCAATAAGACAGCGAGACGACTGGCGCTAGCTGATCTCGCCGCTCATTGGTCGCTGTTTTTCCTTAATAACTCGTAAACGAAGCCTCGTAGAACATTTTCGCAAAGGAAAAAGTTGCTTCGAATGACCTCGAGAACCCCTCATTCTCACTCGCAAGTGATTTCTGCGACACTCTGTATACTCGGTTACGTCTTACAGAGCATTGCACGTAGCCAGCGCCTGTTTCGCAGTCATCGCGGGTTTAATGCGAGCCGCATCGCGCTGAAACGGCCGCGCAAGGATACGTTCGTTTAAATAGATCGGATAGGCGGAATAGCCGGGAATATAAATAGGTTCGTTAAATGAATTCCTGGAACGCCGGGACTCCGCGTAAGCGATTTCTTCCACGGCGGCGCTCCGATACGCTCGCAGCACGGAACAATGACTCCGCGATACATTGACGATGACACGCGGGCGACGTATCCGTGATTTATTCATTTCTCTGGACGCGAGCGGCACGCTGCCCGTAAACTGCGCCCCACCGACTATAAACCAGCAGCTCCATTTATTTACTTCCCCAAAGTGTTTTATTTTTAGATCGCTCGAATATCGATCGGACGATTACTATATGTTTCGACCACCACGCGCCCTGGCGCCCACTGATTTAATGTTCGCAACGCGCGTGGGTTCGACGCGCCTCGGATAAATCCGTGCACGATGAGGATTAACAATTTAAATTTATAAAGCGCCATTCAGTGATTTCTTCACTCTTGATTACTTTATTTATTTCCAAGAAGCAATATTCTAGTAAAAATTATAATCTAAACTGTCCAAAAGTGTCAAATACTGTGAGACATGACCAATCGCTCTGCTCTTTGCTTTATTTACATAGTTGACGTTATATTTATCGAATAAAACGTATCCAATTTGTCGCTCAGAGATATCCTAAATAAACGAGTAAAAAATCCGTGACGGTATTTTTATTGAAAAATAAATACGGCAGAGACAATAAAGAATCGTAACAGTGCTTTTATTAAAGTGTAAATCGAATGAGAGAGTAAAAAATAGTGACAGTATTTTTGCGCTAAAGTAAACAGAACAAACGAACAAAAAGGCTGCATATCCGATTCGGTGAACGTAGAGTTAATTGTGTCCGAAGGGAAACCCTAGGCATAACAATAATTATTCGTCAGCCCCGTTACCCTATAATCCTTTCTAAAAAGCTATGTCCTTAATTTCTGACAAATGCCTCTGAAATTTTTTACTCGATTAGTATCGCCAATTATGGTCTCCAATTTCCTATACAACGTATACTATACAATAATTTCCTGTACTAGAATCTTCCGAATAATAAATAATAACTAATAAATCCCATCGCGCACGTCTGGCGAAATCGAAGTAAATTCTCGCGCCAGGCCGAAAGGGGTAAAAACGTGAAAGGGGTTGGCGGAATTTCGACAGGTAACGCGACCAGTGATAATTCCATCAAGCTAATTTTGTGTACAACGAGGCAGCATGCCCTTTTTTTCCCCCCCGATAGGTATCGCCACGAATTTATTATTTCACGTAATGATCGTTTATTACGTGCGCGGGTGCAGAGGGGAGGAGAGGGGGGGCGGGGGAGGCGATAAGCCGCGGCCGCGAGATAAGTTAATGCATAGAGCGTGCACACAGGCTGGAACGCTGCAACGTTGCAACGGCCTATCAATTATGTATGTTTTCTGGAGTTTCAATCGCGCCGGTATTGAGCGGGCCCGGTGTTTCGTTCGCCCCCTCCTCTCTCCAGCTCTCTCTAGCTTTCGCTCTCCCTCTAGCTTTCGCTCTCTCTCTCTCTCTCTCTAGCTTTCTCTCGCACTGCTCTCGCTTTATCGGAAAGAAAAGAAGACGACGATAAGCGTGATTAATAGACGAGGAAAGGATATCGTTGCCGCGAGAGATAAGTATTCGCTTCGACGTTGATTGATCGCGCGCGCGCGCGCTCGCGCGGGGTGGCCCCCCACCCGGTTAATCGCGGCCAATACAACCGCGGAAACTTATACCATTTTTCGATGCAGCAATTAGCGGCGAGGCCGATGTAATTATTAAGCGAGCACGCGGCCGCGGCTTTGATTAATTTCGCCGATCCGGCCGACGCAATTAATGCTCGGTTACAAGCATCGGCTGCTCTTTTGTGGCGGGCCGGGATTCGACGATGCTACCCGCGGCGATCAATTGATTTCCCGGCCCCCGTAGGATCCCATCGAGGAAAGTCCGACGCTGAATAGCCCGGTGGCCGATCTATTCAGACTTTTCATCCTGCGCCGGTCTCTTTGCGTTCCCCCCTTGTTTACGGCCCGCGCGCAGAAACCACCCTAACCGATCAATTTTTCCGCGCGCGCCTCGATCGGCCGATTCAATTTTCCGACACGGTAGACGCGAATTTATGGCGCACGGGAGACGCTCGATTTAATTTAATGCCTCGTGTATCGTCGGACAATTACGGCTTTGCTCGACGCCGTTCGTCCGCGTGCTGTTCTCTAATATTCAATTATGCTAACCGAAAACTGTTATATTCGCGGCGCTTGTTATAGTTCAGTCGCGCCCACGCGAGAGGACGGATATTGCGCGAACAATTTTTCGATTCCGTTAATACCGCCGGAATGTTATTTGACCTGCTATTTGCGATATCGTGTTAGCCTAGAGATTCCGATATAACGCGGTAACGCGTCCGCGGTCCTATGATACGAGTATAATGTTCGATAGAGGAAATCGTCGCGCTCCAGAGTTTTACCTATTCGCGCCGATGGTAATTTATCTAGCGTGATATTACCGTCGTTTGTCGGCGATACGTTCCGATCGAAATTCGACGAGCGAAATCGTTTCGATAATTCTTCGTTTAATTTGTTATAATTAGAGTTGTGTCAAGGTGTAATATAATCATACCTATATGATTATGTCAATTGTAATTGCACCTATATGATTATGTCAATGATAATTACACCTATATAATTATGTCAATGATAATTACACCTATTTAATTGTGTCAATGATAATTACACCTATATAACTATATCAATAATAATTACGCTCTTACCTTATTTTTACGAAATTAAATATTATACTGTTATAAATATTTTATCAAACATTTGCTCGACTTAGTCAAATCATTTCTCCCAAATTTTGCGAAATAATCAACAAAAACTGTCGGAACAGTGATGACATTGTTAACAGACATCGCTCGAACATTTAATATCGACCGTGAAAGTATTTAATAAAAATTCTCCGTGCTGCTTAAAAATTCCGAATCACCCCGGCACAGTTGCATTAAAAAGTTGAATCACGGTTTTCGCAGCGAAGGATTTTTATCCCGGAATGAAAGACGAATGCCAACGTTGGCGAAACGAATTATTTTGCGCAGCGCGTTGATGAATACGCGCCGCATTAAAAGTTCGCGCAGGTAATTGATTCGTACTATTACTGTCCCTTGGCCGGGGCACCTCGCGTCCACGATCTATCAACGAGTGGACCGTGATGGATGGATCCGTGGATTATGCGTCGATCAATAGCGCAGGCGCTCGCGAGCGCGTTTAGCTACGGCCTGAGCGAGGAATGCGCAAAGTTTAGCTTTATGGGGATTGATAAATGTGCTCGCGTTTCTTCCGCGGGTTCGGGACGGGACAGCGATCCATGACGCAAAATCATCGCGCTACAAGCGCAACTTTTGTCAACGATGTGGAACAATTCGATGCGTAAATTATTGAAGCGACGCCGAAGTGACATTGTCTCGATGCGACGTCAACTTTGAATGAAAATCAATCTGGGTTTTAAATACAGGATTTTTTAATAGTTCATAATTCGCTGCAATTGTCTTTTATTTGTACTAAAATTGTAGGAGGTGTCTATTTATTTATTATTCTATTGTTTTAGAATTTTAATTCTACTGCAGTCGCTGGTAATTTTTTGACGAACTTAGAATTACTTAATTTATTATTTACGATGTTTTATTGTGCGTATTAAGTACACGTTTTATAATTTTTAGTTATTAAATTTTAGTTATTTCTGGAGTACTGATTTTAATTTTTATTATCATTTTACTTTTCATCCGTTGATTAATTGCTATTAATAGCACCTTAATTACACAATCTTAAGCACCCTTAAATAATTATTAAAACACCGTATTAGCTTGCAAATTGAATACTTGAAACGTGTCGACTGTGATAAAAAAAGAAATTGATTATTGATTTCAAGTTTCCAATGGCAAGCTTTTTGCAACGACGTTCCCGCTGTCTTGCATAAATATAAATGCGGTTCTTACGAGTATACCGGTCGCTTTATTGTCGGCGATGCGCGCGCCAACCCGATGAAATCTATTTCCCCGACGATTTTCTTCGAATCGCGGCTATTACATACATCATCGATGCATATTTCACGTGCCGCCGCGGCATTGTTTCGAACAAGGTATGCAGTTCCACGAAATCACTGTGGCTACTCTACTACTTCGAGTACTCGCTGTTTGTCAGACGCAAAGGTCGCACAATACACCTACATAATTAATTACCCTATTATTGTTGGTATTCCATCGATGAACTTCTGCGAGAGGTTCGTGCCATTGTCTCTGAACGGGTATAGCTTTTCGCCGGCTTCTTTTATCACCACTTTTTCTCGTTAACAATGAAAAATGTCTGTCCGAGAATAAATTGCAATTTATTAAATAATATAGAAATCTCGGACAGTCGAGAACGATTCTATCGAACGATACTAATCCTTAAATAACAAAGGAATGCCTCGTGCGAGGATAAATTTCGAGCTGTTAATATAATAACGTGAATTTAAATGGTATAAAAATTTCCATTTCGACGATAGATTTACCGATCAATATTAATCGTCGGTTAAATAATAAAGAAATTTTTCTGATCGATATGAGCTCTTCATTAGTATAAAAGTGTCGATTTAAAGGGTATAAAAATATCCACTTGGCTAATAAATCTCCTAATCAATATTAATCCTCGGTTAAATAATATAGGTGTGCCCCACTTTGATATAAATTACTCGTCCTTAATATGAAAACGTGAATTTAAAGGATATATAAATCTCCATTTGGATAATAAATTTAGCAATCAATATTAATAAATAACATAGAAATGCTCCGCCGCAGTATGAATTGCTTAATACGAAAATGTCAATGCAAACGTTATAAAAATTTCCAATCGTGTAATAAATCTGCCGATCAATATTAATAAAATAAATATCAGCATTAATGAATAATAAAAATAATGCTCCACTTTACCATAAATTATTCAGCCTCGATACAAAAACGTGAGTACAGATAATGCGACCATGTCTACACGATAATGAATTCCAATCTATTAAACTAAATACGTTTCTGGTTAAATGAAACTAAAAAGAAAAAAAATTAAAAATTAAAAAATAAAAGTCGAAAACGAGAATTTTCTCTCGTCCAAGATATTCGTAAATGTCGCCGCAGAACACGCAAGCACTAGGTTATATTAATCTCCCCACCGTCAATGGAGCGGCTGCGTTAATAACGCCACGAACTCGCCGAACGCCCACGTGAAAACGTCGCAAATTATTAATAATAATCCAGCGCACCCCGTTCGCTATTTATAAGATCTAGAATAACAAACCGGTTCAGTTACTTTCACCCAGGCTTCCTATTCACGAAAACGCTCTTCTCTCTCGTTTCCCTTCCGCCCTTCGCCCTTTCATTCAGAACTGCTCGAAGATCAATGCTCGATAAGAAAACTTCGCTGTTCCTCATTGTGTTCGGCTGACTGAGAGGAAAAAAAATAGAAGAAGAATAAATTCACCCCCTCGAGTGCAGCATTGTCTCTTGTTATTACCATTACGCGTGCAATTATTAAACCCGGCGCGGGGGGCAGAAAGTTTAATAAATTTTAATGAGGCGTTTATTCTAATTGGAGCCTGTCGTCGCCCGTAATTGAGTATCCGGTGCTCGTCACTTGACCTACAATTTATATAGTTCCGACACTCGCAGACACAACCCGGTTATTATTATGTCAGTTGCACCCTCCCCCTCTGCCGCTGCCTTATATCAAACTTTTCACGCTAAAATTGAAAACCGAACAGACAAAAGGCGGAACAGCGTTTTTCATTTGTTCTTCATTACGGAGTCGCCATCCCTTGGACAGTATTTTTATTTTCCACGGTGTTCTAAAAAACGGTGTTTATTTAAACAACGCTCGGAGGTGGGGGGAGAAGCTGTTCTTTAGCTAGAATTTTTCATTTTATTCGCTATTTGCGGCGATTCAGAAATCAAGATTTTATTATTATTTTAGTATTTATTCTGGAATTTTGAAAGTATCGACCGCCCCATTTTTGGGGTACGTTGCGATGTTTGCCACTAGGATATTGCATTTCCAAGCCTAGAACATCGCGAGAAATTAAATCATTTAAAAAAGAGAATTTAAAAGATTTTTAGAGCTGAGAAAGAGCTTTCGAACAGATTACTCGGTTTGTTAATTAATGCAAATGCTCTGCGAGTTTATTCGCCAACCCAATATCAATTATATATATTTATACAATTATGCATACTTATATATATTTATACAATTATGCATAGTTATATATATTTATAAAATTATGCATAGTTATATATAATTATATTTGAGCATTTAACCATTTGCTATACTATATAATCACCGTCCTTCTCGCTTTTAACGACAGCTATAGTAGCCATCGAATCCTGGAAATATTTCCCGGCTGCCATAATCTGGTACGACGGCGTTCTTTCGGTGCGGCGCGAGAGTGGCCCGTGGCAGCTGGAAGTCGACGTCGGACGGATGCATAATCGATTAAGAAGCGCATTGGTATTCCGGGATTCTGCTTGGCCTGAATCGCCACTCAGACAGGCGGCCGATGGAAATCGGGGACGGTTCGCAGGCGCGGGGGCAACGCACGCATTAAAACGCAAATACGCGCGGACCCCGCAACACGGTGCAACTGCGATGCCCCGGCTTGTAATTGCATTGGCACGAAATGGCTTTTCATAATGACAAACCGTCGCGTCGCGTCGCGTCGCAACGCAAGCGCGCGCGCCGTGTCGTGCCAGCTCGCGTTGCAACCGTGTCGTTGCATCCGCGTCGCGTCGCGTCGCGTCGAAACTTTCGAGACTGCGCTGAAATAAGACGCGACTCTCGCAGGGGGCGACGCTCTCATCGACTGCCGCCCGGACTTTCTTCCGGTGATGAATTTAATTAACCCTCCCGCGCTCAGTTATGGTCGCTCCATTCGGGCGCTGGTTATTCCGGAATAATAACAGCGTATTTAAACTCCGCCTCGTCGTTGTCTCGTTCGCCTCGCCCGCGAACGTGTACACCTTGCTACAGTGATTGAAAGATGGGGAACATTTTTATATGATTTTTCTCTCGCGCAATTGAGTCGTAATTTCTGTATTTACTTTTCTACCCCTTAATCATAAACCCAGCAAAATAACCAGAAAGAAGCGAAACAACCGGAGATAAACATGATAAAAATGATCGTCAATTTACGCGCGCTTCCCTTTTTCCACGCGATTTTAATCCGAACGCATGACAATCGGAACGCGCGCGATAATTGGGACATCAACCCTACGCGGCCGCCGTTGCATCATATCGGGTGTTAAACAAACGCCAATTTGCCGGATTGATTTCAGCGTGCCGCGACCCGTCCGTCGAGATTCGACGGTTGACGTATATCCGTGGCCAACACAGGCGGCGTCGAAAAACCCGACGATCGCTAGATAATAATCGTCAGCGCGCGGAATAGATTTCGAAACGGTTGCGCGTCGACGAGGTCGACGTTATCATGCCGCGGATCGAAAAAGAGAGAGAGCAGGAACTTGGAACAGCCGGATACACTGGTCCGTATAGTCAG
The DNA here is from genome assembly GCF_028453695.1 of Augochlora pura. Taxonomy (NCBI): domain Eukaryota; kingdom Metazoa; phylum Arthropoda; class Insecta; order Hymenoptera; family Halictidae; genus Augochlora; species Augochlora pura. The sequence continues at coordinate 20,271,812 of NC_135772.1, read as the reverse complement.
ACGAATTACGAGCACGGAGGAACGATGCTCTCGGTTTTGTCGGCGGTTCCCCGAACAGGCCAGGGCCGCGGTCGCGACGCGGAAGAGTGGGAATGCTTTCCGATTCCGGCGAAATTCCAGCCATATTCCCAGAGCGCGCCACTTCCGGCTCTCTGTCACTGCCTCCCCCCACCTTCTCACCCTTCTGTCACCGACGCTCCTTTTCTTTTCCCTTCGAGGAACGACCCTTGAACCGAGCTAAAGGCACCTATTACGGAACGACGCGATATTCCGTCCCTCTTTCTCGAAACGACACGGTCGACTCGTATTTTTATGCGCCTCCGAAGACGTCTGTTTTATACTAAAAATTTCCTAGTATCATAAAGTGACAAATTTGTAAATTATTCCAAAGGATTCTGTTTTTGATTAAAGAGAGAATAGAGGAGACTCGGCTGCGATTTTTCTTCGCAATGTTATGACGCACGAAAGCAACCCTCGTATTTAGTAGTACATTTAATACGACAAATTGCGGTGGCATTAATGACTGTAATAATTACAGTATGTGATTAATTAACCGAGTTCCTAGATTATTTCGACGAAGGCAGGAGAACCGTAATCGACCAACATAATTACCGCTGGCCTATTTCGCTAGAAATCTAACCTCGACGCCGACATTTCCTTTCTTTTCCAATTAAATAACTAAAGGGTGTCCCGAAATTCACGCAAGAAGTAATTCTGATAGAAAACACAGATTTATAATTAAAAATTGTAAATTTTTTATTGATTTGTATAGTATTTTGTGTGGTGCTCCATCTTTAATAACCCTGAACTGTCAGCTGACATTCTGTATTTTTTTTTTGGTTGGCAACACTTTACCGCACAAATGGCGCAAAATTCAAATCTTGCGCGAATTTTCGGACACCCTTTAGTAACAAGTAAAACTATCAACAACTGAAAGACAACGATAACTAAATAATCCTACCAAACAGAAGATAATAACAAGTAAAAATTAATAAATAAATCCTTTCTCCTTCGAACAATGAGACGCCGACGGGGAACAAATACAGTACACGACGGGCAGCCAGCGATATAAAAAGGTCCGCGTAATCGCGCGAATGAACCGCGCGGCGCGGGCTTTTGCGAACGACAGAAGAACAAAGAGGTAACAAGAACGCGCGTTTCGCGACAAAAGATCCAGCCGTTTATTAAATCGTTAGAAACGTTGCCCTCCCCGCGCGACTTGCCGCTGGCAGGAGAGGCTGGCGGCCGCCGATCGGACGGGGGGTGGGCCGCGCTGACGACGGGCCATGAACACCCAAATGAAATTCTACGGGCGGGCATTGTTAATCACTTGAAGCCCATTGGCGGACGTTGACAGATCTAAATGGAACCGGGCTCTCGCGTTCCAGCGGGATCTACAAAGGGCGGATGTAATCCGGGTGTGCGCGCGAGGGTGGGACGGGGGGGGGGGGTGGGGGGGTCGCGTGAAAAATAGTCGGCGAAAAACGAATTATCCGGCGACGAAACGAAAAAAAAAAGAGAGAGAGAGAGTTCCTTGTTGTCGATGGTTTTTTAGGTACGAAGCAATCGGCCGTGCAACACGGCGCGGAACTGAAACGTTTTTCACGGGGGCATTCCCCGTCTCGTGCTTGGGCGATAGGAATTTTATGGGTGAAATGCAGCCGGCGTACGAAGGGAAAACATTTTGTCATCGTCAAAACGGTCGACAAATGTTTGCGTTGAAATATACAGCGGCGGGGGAGGGAGAGGGAGGTGGAGGTGGAGGAGGCGGAGGTGGAGGAAACGACGGGCACACGGGTGCGGTTGCGGGATGCGCTTTGGATATCGATTCCAAACCCGGCCCGGGATTGTTGCAGCCCCGTAAAGAGAAACGCTTTTTTTTTTCCTCGGGGACTCTGTGTGTTACACTTAACCGAACCGGTTTTTCCTCGCGCGGCCAACCTCTTGACCCGGTCCGCGAGCAAATATCCCGGAAAATGTACCCCGAAACTTTTCGGGTTTATGCCGACCGAGCTCCGCGGGGGTGGGCCGCGCGCATCTTCGAGCCTGCGATTAATTGCTCCGAGAGTACCCCGGCTCGTAATTCTTCTCGCGTCACCGGAAAAAAACTGGAACAACATTTCAGAATTTTCTTTGCTGCGCGTTTATAGATGCGGCAGATGCGGTGTTAAGTTGCGGCGAACATTTACCGTGTATTTTTCTTGCCACTGGAAAATCTGTTTGAAATTTCTGCCGAAAGTACGTAGCATTTAAATCTCCACGGAAAAGCTGTTGCCATTTAAGTCTGCGAGAAACGTTTGTAATAATTAAATATTCTATTTGGAAGTGTGATAAAAATCCGTAATCATTTCTGTGTCTATTGAAACTGATTATAATTGAGTTCCAAAGTCATCTGGAATTTAAATGTTCGTTAGAAATCTATTACAATTAAATCTATATAAAATAGCTTAGAAGTTGTTTTAAGGTAGATTAAACACTGGCTGTCTTTAATTTATTCAATAATTTTCTAGGAGAACACACCGCGAGGGTTTTAATTGAACAGAATCAAATTGAATTCGCTATGTATGAACATAGTAACTTGTTCACCGTTCAAAAATTTATCCGTCATGTCTATTACCAATCTGAATAGTTCGGTTTTCGTAGAACAGCTGGAAGAAGTTATTTTTGAGAGACTGCCCGACGATATCGTTATCGACAGGTTCGGTTCTATTGTTAGGTAGATCGTCGAATGTCGTGCGACCGAATGATTTATGTCGAGACGAGAATTTTGTAACGGCCGGGGCTCTCGCGGCACGAGACTCATGACTGATTGCGACGAAGCTGGTTATTCTTTGACTTCTTATTTCGCGGCTTTTAAGTTCCATTTCAAAGCGAAATTGCCCCGGCGTCCGGTTATTAGCCGATAGAATCGTAAACCGGTTACGTGCACCTTGAAATTTAGCTGCCACCCCCGTGTGCGTCGCTACCGCAAACGCGGACACGGCGTTTCTTTTCCATTGGGAACGTGACCCCGGTGTTCCTCCGCCGAGTTAAATTCCAATTAGCTTATCGCGGTTAGGCGACGACGAATTTCTTCCACGACTTCCGATCAAATACTCCTGCTAACGAAGTGCCGCTATTTCTACAAATGATTCCGTCGAGTACTACCCACCATTTTGTAATTTTTAATCGAACCCTGTATTAAAAGCTCTAATAAATATTTCACCTTAAAATAAAATGTAACATAAGAATTTAATTATCGATAATTACGTTTAATCGAACCCTATATTAAAAGCTCTAATAAATATTTCACCTTAAAATAAAACGTAACATAAGAATTTAATTATCGATAATTACTGTATAGTCTGCTGTATAAATCTCGTACGTTCTAACGACTTCCAAATAAATCTGAAGAGTAAAAAAGGATGGTAAAAGGATAACAAATGGATAAAACATGGAGAAATATTTTTTACATTTTTCTTTATGCGAATAGGAATAAAATGATACTCGAGCGAACGAGTGAATTCCATTCGAATTAAATTTGGACGAATTCTGGCGGAAGCGCGTTAAGACGTCATCCAGGACGGCGAGAAAGAGTATAATCGCCTTTGGTAAAAGTTTCCGCGTAATACGCGATATAATTACGGGACTTAACGCGCGGGCATTGAGATTCCTGGGGAGATTATAAATCGGTAAAAAGAGGAGCCGGGTTTCCGCGGACGGCGGCGAACTGTCGCGCAAGAATAACAGCGGCGAGAGGAGAATCCGTTCGGCCGGCGGAAGTTGTCCGGGCCGAGGAACTTCCTCGAGTGGATCTCGGAAAATCTCGTTCGGAACGGAAACGTCGGCCGCAGGACGATAACGATGACGCTCGTCGGACAATGTTCCAGGCGGCGTTCCAGCTCGATAAAAATTGCACCCGCGGTCATAAATATTCGAAAACCGTCTCGAACCCGGCCGCGAAAGCTGCGACGAAGTCGAAGCTCCGACTCTTCGTCTCCTCCCCGCCCCTCTCGGCCACACGACCGAAGCTCCTCGGACTTCGACGCAACTTCGATTAGAGTGGATAGCTCGATCCCTGTAAACAATGCTGAATTATTCAGCGGACCGGCCTCGGTCGATTCATAAAAGAACAGCCGCCGCGGACGAATTGTTTCTCTCGTTTAGCGACGCGGCTCGCATCGAGAGACAGGGCATTTTAGCGAGTATTTCTGGTATATTCGAGTCCGAACCGCGGAGACTGTCGGGCCTGCTTTCCCCCTGCTTCCTACGAATCGATAGAGTCAGACTTTTCGTGGTTTTTCAGAGAGAAACTTTCGGGTGAGCAAATCGAGTTTCGCTGCGGTCGTTCGTTTTACGTTATTGCCGGAGCTGCTTTTGCGGCGCGGAACGAGAATTGTCTGCGCTCGTCGCGACAAACGACAGCCGAATGAAATAGACGAATTCGAACAAAATATATTATACCCGATTTATAATCTCAATAAAACAGACGTTCGATAAGATTTGAAAGAGTTTGAATAAAAAAAAATATACTCGAAAGAATTCGACTAATTCGGAACCGTGATCGCGGCGGGTAAACCGCGACGTTACCGGATGGAATCCCGAATCGATCGGCGGCCGGGGTCAAGCAGAGTGGACCGCCAAAGAGAGTCGGCATTCTTTTCAGAAGGGAAAAGAAAAGCCGGAAGCGTAGCTACGAGACGCGGAGTCGTAGAACCAGCGTGTATGAAGGAGGTCGAAGAAAACCCGCCGAGAAGTGGGAGTCGACTGCCATCGAGTTTCCTTTCAGACGATACCTTATACCCCTGGCTCCGGGGGCCTTTCGTTTCTTGCGCCCTTAACTCACGCGCCCCTCGCCCTCCCCCACCCCGTCTTCTTCTTCTTCTTCTTATACTTGCCTCTGGCCACAACCTGCCTTCCACTCAGCACCGATATAATAGGAATTTAATACCGCGGCACCGAGGTCCTAAAATGGACGGGGTTAGGTCGGCGAGGCGATCCCGACATCGTCAACGCTAACATTATTTATAAACCTTCGATTTCTTCGGGCTTTATATGGGACGGCCCAGAGTTCGACTGATCGGGGGGCTGAGTAATGCATGACCGCCGCGCCCCGACACCGCTCGAGGTCGCCGAGAAAATCCAGGATGACCTGGCTCTCGCTCGAACATGCCAATTATTTAACGCCGGTGCATTACACTGTTTTACAATAAGGACAAGATTTCGTTTATTCGAACTTTAAACTTCCTATTATATTATATTCAGTCGGAATATAATTGTCGCATTATTCGCTTCCGTTTTAGATAATCACCGTGTCTTAGGTTTCTTTTCCAACGTAATTAACTTTGAATTCATCGAATGAAACATATTTAAATTTTTATTTAAAAAATGAGCAAAACAGAAAATAGAATAACAGAATATAAAGCGAATACATTAGACAGTAATTCGCTCCATCACCCTAATCAATCCAAGTGGATGTTTTTCCCTGACGATATTAATTCTAGATTTTCTGTAGCATCGCGCTGCGCGTAAGTGAAAAGATCAACGATATCCCGGACTCGTAAGAAGCGCCAGAAGTGGCCGGTTCCTTCTACTTTTAACCGCAGAAAAATTGCGAGGGTCTACCACGGTTGATCTTCGCGAGACACCCCTCTTTCCACTCTTTTTTTTTCCGAGGGACTCGACGGTCTCACGCCGCGCTCTTTTATGTGTTTCACTTATATCCTAAGTTTCCCACCGTCAGTGGATGTTCTTACGTTCGGACGTCGTGCTGCGCCGATGTTACAGCAGCCGTCGAGAATCTCGAGCGTCGAAGCAGCTCTACTAGCCGGGTCCCAGGAGAAATTCGATAAATTCGGTGCCCGGAGCTCTCTTCCCTCCCTCTCTCTCTTGCTCGCTCTTTACCTATATTTCTATTTCTCTCTTCCTCTACTTCACTCTGCCCTACTCTCTCATTTTCGCCGTCTCTTCTCTTTCCCTCCGTTCTCCCCATTTGCTGTATCTATTTCTCTCTTCCTCTATTTCACTCTGCCATTCTCTCTCTCTCTCTCATTTTCTCCATCTATCGCTTTCCCTCATTCTCTCCACCTATTTATCCATCCTTATTCCTCCGACTCTCCTTCCTCAGCCCTTCTCTCCAATTTTCTGCTCTCCTCCCTCCCTCCCTCCACTTTCCTCTCTTCTTTGGCGTCAATGCCGGGTATCGCGTAATTCGACAGAAGAAACGCAACGGGGTCGGAAAAATGAGGAGCGACGGCGCCGATATCGACATTCTCGGCAACCGGGAATATGTACATAAAGGCGAGCGCGTGTGCACCATCGCCGCAATAAATTCCGAAATGCCCCCCTTGTTATAGCTCGGGCGCAGGCCGAACGCAACAGCGCCCAGAGCTATCTTGCACGGTCGCGTGAAGGGGTTTCGTTGCCGCGGCTGCGTGCGCCACGCAGTTTACGGGGAACGATAGACGTTTCACCTGACGACTGTTCATTAACTTCCAGTACTCGCGCCATCTTAAACGCGACCATTTTTATTCGCCATGTAAAACAGCGAAGCCTGTGCAGAATTTGCCGGGGAATCAATTCAATGGCACGGTCGTTTATACGATCAGCATACTGTATTACTGTTTTCAACGCTTTAAGCCGACGATAACTAATCGGTGGTTCTTGATAGGCGAAAAAAAAAAGAAATGAAGAAAATATGGTCGAGAAAATTCGCGTCGAACTTTTTGCATTCTCTAAACGCGTGCGAGGGAATTACATTTGTGAAATATATATAGAGTTGTTAATTACGAATTATCAATTGTTGTTGCACAGTTTTGAAACTGACGAGTTTACAACGAAATATTAACACAGCGTGGAAATTAATTTTTATACAAAGCTACTATGTCCTCCTGATTTGATTAACCTCGGAAAAATCGAAAAATATTGTAAAATATAACTAACCCGACCATGGATTTTTACGACGAGTCAAGAGAAATATGCTTGACATGTAAAAAAAAATAGAATAAAAGAGACAGTATTATATGTCGCGACAGCTTCGCACACATGCAACAAAATATTGGAAGTTTTTTTACATGAAAACCACGCGAACAGTTTTACCGAACAATTTACCGGCATCTATCTTACGATTTTCGGTTTCGCTCCGATATAAAATAGTCATCGAGTCGGTGAAAGCGAGGTTACGCATCACCTACGTGAAAACAGCTCTCCATAAATCCGGTGAAAAGTCGCGGCGAAACGGGACACCGTGGAAACAAAAGGCGGAGCAAGGGCAAATCGAATAAGAATCGTCGCGATCGGGATCGATGCGCAGCTTGCGGCACCAAAGCCTATTTGCCGAGCTCAGTCAACACTTCCACGAAATCAGATTGCAATCGGTACGAATGTCCCTCGTTAACGATACGCCGTCCGACAGGAAATCGACGTTTACCCGGAACATCCTGCCGCGGAATGGCTGATTTGTCTCCGGCCATCCAACAAAAATTCTTTAGGAGGCTCTATAGGGTACCTCCCCCCCCTACCCCCGCCTGTTAGCCTCGTTTCTTTTTTTGCGGCGGATTCACGATCATTAGGCGGTGCGCCAGTTCTTTATTCTTTCGTCGGTGGAGGGACGGCGGAACGAGGAGAACGAGGAGAGAGAGAGACAGAGAGAGAGAGAGAGAGAGAGAGAGGGGGGCAGAGCGGAAGGCTTGCCCATCGATGATTAAGTCGTCCCCGGAGTTTTATTCCCCGAAGGGCGGAGGAGAGACGCCCGGGTAGCGTCTTCAACCGTTCCCCACCCCATGATTTCATCCTTCTCGTCCGGCCGCGACGGTTGAAAAGGGGGCTCTGCCGGGAGGAGGGGAGGGGCGGCAGCGTGGCTTTATCTTCGATCGTACTTTCGCGCCACTGCGGTCTCGTTTGCGCAAAGTCGAGGGAGATAATCGATACGTCTTCGTCTACCCTCGCCACCTAGAGCAGTCGGAGATGCTATTTCTTTCCTTCGACTTGTCCTTTGCCGCCCTGCCCTCCTTCTGGCCGACCCCTGCACCCTCTTCGCCTACTCCACGACGTTCGAACCTCCCTACGTTTTTCCGACGAAATTTCAGACCTCGCACGCTGGACTACGTACAAGAATTAGGCGACTTGAATGGTAATTTTTCTGAAAGACGAGTCGTTGTTAGGAAAAATCTCTGAAGGATGAACTGCTTCAGGAAAGAGTTAATATAGCGATTCGTTAAACAGAAGTCTCTTTATTACATTTAAAGTAAAACGCAACGGAATAATTCATTATCTGAAATTGCTATTTACTTTAAATAAACTGATACTATTTTCGTCTTAAAACGTTGAAAATAAATTGGATTAGACAGTTGTCCCTCTTCTCAGAGGAATGACGTTTGCCAAACTAGATTCTCAACACCGGAAACTCGCCGGAAGTTGCAGAAAGGGGTGGTGTCCTTTTTCCCTTCGCCGCGGCGAAAATTCGGATGCAAATCGCGCGAAAGTTCGCCCCGAGTTCTCAAAAATCGTGCCTCCGATGCTGGATGATGCTCCGCGGGATGGTAATTTAATTAGCCAGCCGCGACCAGGGGGAGATACTCGCGAGGATTTTTCGATGCGTGCGCGATGCCGACTGGCCGCCGCCATTCTCATCGGCCGACAACAAATCGTTGTAAATATTAAGCGGCCACGCTGGCCATAAATTGCCGCGAACGGCGGACGATGCGGTCTTCGAGATATTCATGATTCGGGGGAAGAACACGCTTCTTCCAGGGAGGCAAGCACGGTTTTCCCTAGCCCACGGGGCGCGCAACCGAAGTCGGCTACGTGTTCACCGGGTAATTTTATGCGGAACATTTTCGTAAACTGGCACGCCGCACTACAACCGGCGTTGTATATAATTCAGGGAAACGATGTAAAGGGCCGCGCTTTATCGCCGGGCTTGTTCTTCATCATCCACGGAATACATTTTTCAGATTCTCCCGACGTTCGAAACCCTGTAAATCATATTTTTAATACAACGCCCGACGATTCACGTTTTTTTTTTTTTCGGGAAATTTCGTTCCACGAGAAGCTCCGCGCGTTCCCGTTTATCGTTTTCAAATAATTTCTGTTCGTTCTTCGAATTCTTGCGGATTTTTAGCTTGAAAGTGAATTATTTCTCGCTGAAATATATTTTCGCTGGAAATAATATAGCTCGCACCCTCGTCAAAAGTAAAGATCGTAATTCACGAACATGAAAACTGATACCACTTTTTTTTCGGTCGACATAATGAAAGTCGAGCGGCGAGTAATTATACATAAATTTTTTTGTACCCCCCCACCCACCCGCCACGTTCACGGTATACCTTTGGTAAACCTTTGCAGGATAATATTACCTTTCTCCGTTAATTAGGAAGTCCCGGTATTACCTTCACATTTTTGACCCGCGGTGCACGCGCACCACTTATACGTAAAACCCTTGAAGGCAAACGTCATGAACTTTCCGCTAAAATCCCGAAGATTACTTTGAACAGATTAATTAGCCCGAATGCGAGATCCAGTTGATAACGGGCCGGCGACGTTAATTAAAAATCGCGGCCGTAATCGTGGCGCAAATAAATTCAGAAATATAATATTAATTTACGTTATAATATTATCGTATAATGTATATATAATATATTCACGTTATAATATTATATTGTAATACGTAATACATTTATATTGTAATATATAAATTTACATATAAATTTAGAAATATAATATTGTCGGAACTCGGTCGGTAGAATTTTATATTTCAGAATTATTGTGCGGCAAAATCCATAGATTCTTACCGATTGTTCGCGAAACGTATTCATCGGCATAAGTGTTAATTAGACGGCCGCGTTAATTATTAACCGAACAATCTCGAGCATTCCCGCGCGTTCTCTAAAATGCAGGATCCGCGACGAACGAGCCGCGTCCGGGCGACGGTATAGAATTCCGCGTTAGTTTGCCCGTCGCGCGACCCGTATTCCGCATAATCATTTTTTTTCTGGCAGAGTGGTTAGGTAATAATATAACGTTACAATATAAAAGCGGAGCGGCGATCGCGCATTATACAAGCAACGCTTACAATGGCCATTGTGAGGCTCGCGTGGCCCACCGGCGGCGTATGAAAAATATTATAGCGCATTCTTAGCCCCGGCGTAAAATCGGATTTATGTTGAAAAGGTTCGCGGGCCCGCGGAGAATGCGAGGAGCGGGGGCGCGCGCTCGCGTTTCAACAAGATTCGAAATAATGTAATCCTTGGGAAGACATAATTTCGAAGTTGCCGGCGCCGGGATTATTCGACTCGACGGCGAGTTATCAAAAAACTTTCATCTTTATTCGAGCTACTTGGCAACCTCGTAAAAATGGTCCGACTCCGATTTCCTTTTTACGCGCCGAGGCCGGATTTCGAAAATCCTCTTAGACCATACGCCCCCGCCCTTCGCTCCGGGATTCGAAAATTCCGCTTGCAGCGGAAATTTTGAGGACAGTCGAGCGATAGATAAATAATAGCAACATCCTACTTTAACTTTAGCAATATATTAATACAATAAAAAAATACTACTCCTATTTTATTTAATTATTTAGAGATAAAATTGGATTTAATGTTCCATACATGAAATTAAATGATTTTTATTTTTGAAATCTATTTAATCAAATTATATAATAATAAATAGAAGCTTCTAATCGACTGATATAATCTTTAATTTTCACGAAATAATAGAAAATGTAGTTGCCCCGAAATAAACGGTCCAAACGTCGCGAGTAGAAAATTCGTCGCCCAACCTGCAAAAATGAATATTAATGCTCGGTGTTTGCGCGGGCATGGCCGCCCAACCCTCGTTAATTACATTTCAACTTTTCCAATTTGCCTCCCGCTAAACATTGCCCCCCCCACCGAAACTTGCCGCTAATATTTCCTATTTACGCAAGACGACGCTATTAACATTGGCTTAAAAAAAAATACAAAACGAGTAATTAATAAAGATTTGGTCGTCGCCGTCGGCAAATAGTTCGCAAGTTTTGTGACGGCGGAGAGAAGAGGGGGGCAGGGGGGAAGTCTGGCTAATGGGCAGACTGTGATTCCCCGTGTATTTATGGCATATGCAAATATTTAGAGTGCAAGCAATTTCGTATCTCGGTTATAATTAACAGTGGAATTATCAAACCGGTCAAAATGGCTGCATTTTAATTTTTTTTTTCATTTACGGTACACGACATTATAAAAATGTTTCTGCGAGAGAGACGTTCAAACAGACTTCTTTAATTAAGTTAAATTATAATAAAAATATTATGCAACATAAATTCAATTTTGTCAAGATTATAAAATAATTGTCAATATATTATCAATAATATTTTCGAAATTGTGCTTGCCTTGTTTTAACATTTCCAAGGTATGAACAACGCGACTCTAAAAAATCTTAAACAATTTCACCGACCTTGCGTCCGAATTTCGCCGCTCCCATGCCGCGCGCTCAACCCTTTCCCGCGGAGGAAGCGCAGCGTTTCCATTGCTCCGGAAAAGTTGAGCGAAATTAAACCGTAGAAATTTGCCTTCCGCATTCGGATGGCCTCTTCAGGCGACGCGACGGGACTCCTGCATAATATTCGCCAGATTAAAAATTTCTCCTCTTATAAACTAATCGTTTCGATTTTACAAAACTCCATACGCAAATCGTCCCATATAATTTAAAAAATTACAGCACGCAACATAACGTATACCTTCTCTTCCTCCTCTATTGTTCAAATTTTATAAAACCGTACGAACGAAGCAACTACGAAAGCTATTATTTCGCTAACAAACACGTTCCGCTAACAAACAGGTGATTCGTGAAACACCTCCGCGCGCGCGCGCGCGCTCGAAGGGCTGGAAATAAAAGAAACGTTCGCAAGCTACTCCCGGCGCGGCGCGGTCTACATTAACAACAGGACGTCTGCGTTCGCATAAAAACCACCGGCTAGAAGTTTATCGTTGTCGTTGGAATAATTCCGCGGGCGCGGCGAGCTCGCAACAATGGTCTATACGACGTTCGGTAACGGGTTGAGGTGGATGCGGGGCAGGGGGACGGTAAAAAATATTTTAGCGGTGATCGTATCGTCGAAATAAAACGGGGTCCAATTAAAAGTCAACAACGCCGCCTACGAATCGTAGAATTAAATGCAATAGACGCGGGACAACGTTGCGAAAGTAATAACAGAGAGAGAGTCGTGCCCGGGAACCAACTTCCCCAATCTCGCGGCTTTTTTTTTTCGCGATCTGGACCAACGACCTTATCTACTCCGGGCGACAGCGGATGCGCGGGTGTTTTACACGATTCCGTGCTCTCACACCGTCGCGGCCGCTACCCTTTTGTTTATCGCGCGGTGCTCGGCTTCTGTTCGATGTCCCTGCCTCCGTCTCTCACCTTCTCGCCCACGTCCCTGACTTTTTGCTCTAATTAACCGTCCGGCCGACCAGCCAGTTTTCAAACCCGGGACTCTCTCGTCTGGCTGATCCGCCGTTAAGCTTTTTTCCCGCGGCCGTTTTTTCCAAACGACCTGCTCGCTAATTATTTCATCCTGATTTCCGTCCATCGAACGGTCATTTTATTCGCTTGTCGCGAAAATTGCCGTGGCCTTGTTCGATTCTTTCGTTTATAGAATAGTTTTAGTAAACAGTATTTATTATAAAGTATACAGAAATTTTCTATGTAGTTTGTTTAATGATTCCATGAACAAAGTAATGGATGGTTTCCTGATAATTTTAATCTATAAACCAAATGCTTAATATGACGAGATAAAATTTATTGCCTTAAAAATAAACTATCGTTTGAAAATATTTATTTATTATTTGATTATTTAAAAACATTTATTTATTATTTTATTATTTAAGAATAAGCCGGCAATTACGGGGAATAATTTTTCCGCGTCGAATCGTATCGTTTCGAATTGGGGCGCGGGGTCGGCGGAACGGTGAACCTATTAATTAGCGAAGTTGTCAAACAGATGGCGGTGTAATAACGGTCTTACGGCGCGACGATTCAGCACGGAGGAGTGGTAACGTGTCTCATCGCGGTGCGAGATATGACATGGAGGGCACGTATATAAGACGATAACACGGAGGAACGAAAATAGCAGGGTGAAAAAGGATTCGCCGAAATCGCGTTGTAAGCTCTTTGAAGATATCCCTCTTTCTCGCCCGGAGACACCGGGAAGGATCGTCGCGCAATCTTTTTTCGCCGTCGTAAATATTTGTCGAGCAGGGGTTGCGCGCAGCGAATTGTACCGCGACGTTTATTCGGCCGCGTAACAATTACATTTACAAAACGTGGAATTGTGCAGAGAAGGCGAATACGTTTACGAAATAACAGTAATAATTTGCAATTTACCCGTCGTCGATTTTACGTTGTTGTTCCATACCAATGTGCGTTCCACTACGTTCCATACGAGTAACCGAGTAAGTCAAATCAGCAGAACTCTCTCGTAGATCGAAAAATGGCGGATGGAACGACAAACGTGAATTCGATCGGGTAATTAATTCTTGATTATAATTAATTTGATGGCGGAAATGTAAAAACAGATATTTTGCTGTTTCAGTGCGGTGGATTTCCATGTATCGAGAACGTGAAACGCAAGTCGCCAAGGGTGAGTTTCCGAGCACATTTCAAAAGTAACTATTTAAAATGAAACGTGGCAACCGAATTCGCGGGTTCGCCGCGTAAAATTATTTATCATTGCTGCGTACAATTATTTATCGTTACTGCTTCAAATTTCTAGGATTATGGGTACGATTAATTTTCTATAAGATAAAAGCTATCTATTGGCGTTTTATAGCTATATATATGGACGTTTATGAGGACATTTAACCTGAGTGTGTTTAGGGTAATTTATGAAATAGGTTAGCAACTATTATACCTCGGACATTACGAAAAGAAGGTGTTCTTGGACTTATTCTATGAAAAATTTCCATGACGAAAGAAGTCGTCTTCCTGACGAGATATTTCGTTGTAATCGACTATCAGGTTAAGGAAAAATTTCAAAAATCTTTCGAAAAGCCCTGACCACCTCCTGCGAAAATAATCACCGGAATTGGCCGGCGCTCAAGTACTGGCCATTTCGACGCATCGAAATGGTCAACGGCCAGTCGGAGGAACAGGCAAGAGAGCCACGACCGGCTGCGAAGACGAACGCAGGACGATCGGGGGGGAGGTAGGACGCATTCCCTGCGTGGTGCGGTGCGGCCACGTTACATTCGATCCGGTACGACCCGAATTGCTATTTGCAAGCAGCGCGAGGCCTCTGCATACATGCATCGAATGCGCGGTTAATTACGATCGTGTGTGTTCGCTGGCAACCAAATGAACTCGAGGAGAGAGCGGCTCTGTCCGCGAGGCGAGAGACGAGACGAGGCGACGCGAAACGCCCCATGTCGTCCCGTTATCGAGATTCTATTAATTGGATCCCGAGTAATTTGATTACATAAGAAAGTCGCCTGGAATACCCACAAATTCGTCTTGCAAAGCTTCTTTCCCGAGCCTCGCAGACGGGAGACGACAGAGCAGAATAGAAACAGAACCATAGCCAGCTATCAGATCGCTATAGCTAGAGACTGACTCGTATAGTCTGGCTCCTGACCTAAGTGGCGACAGTGGTCTCGCCGCGTCCTCCCGGCTAGGGACTGTCAACACCCCCGCGCACTGCCAGCTATAGCTGGAATTGATGTATTGTTCTTGGATAGCACTGGGATCGAGTTCGATATATGTACGCTAGGATGGCCCTTGTGCGTTGCTAATTATCCGAAAATTAATCCTTTGCCGTCGCGTATCTACCCTCAGCTACCGAACCTTTTTACCGTCCCCTTTTTCTCTCAGGCATCACAGCTAGAAATCATACTATTCTCATACTGTATTCAACCATAAATTAACTTACAGTTTCTCTGAACGAATCAAAATGTCTAAAGAACCTGTTCACCCATGTCCAAATTTAATAAAACCGCAAAGGGTTAAAATTATACCGCTCCCAAAACTCCGATACAGTCCTGTTTTTCTTTAAAACACGCCGTCTTAAAATATAACTGCTAAGCCAATTATTGCCTAGTTAAAATCTCAAATTTCTTCTAAAAATTTTAAACTCTCCTAAATTCCCGATCGATCCGATTAAATTCCGTAGGAAAAAGTGCATATCAGCGTTTCGCGCATACCGGACGCTATTATGCCGCGGCATATTCGAGCGGATTAGGGGGTGAGCCATAAAGAATGAACGAGGGGGTTAACAATGTAGGGGGCGCGGGACGAAAATGAGCGAGCTCTAAATTCCGTGCGGCCGGATAAGAGAAAACATCGACGGGGAAGGGGGAATATGGTTCGAAGAAGTAGAAAGTCCGCGGGACAATGTTCAGCGCGGCCCGGTATCTACGTGCACGCGGTGCATACGACCGCATTGCGTCAGATGCATCGTACGCCCGGTGCATTAGGCGCGGAATAACGATACGTCGTTTCGTCGCCTGAGCGTGCCACCATGATTTGCTCCGGAGCAATAATATTACACGCTCCCTGCAGTCTATTTTACGCCTGACACCAGATTCCTGGCAAACCCTCGAAATGATTTTAGACGTTGTTCCGACACGGTCGGGGCGACTCCGCGCGAACATTCCGCGAATTTTAACGCTGACGAATTGCTCCCTGCACTCTCGTCCCTTCTGTAGTTTAAAAACTCGCGTCTGCTGACTGTTTAAAAACCCTTTATCCTTTCGTGAAAATGCAGAGATTTAGATTATAATTTGTCACGCTCGGATCTCGACAGATATTACGTGAAAATTTGCTGGATCGGTATATTTTATATATTGCAGTTTAATTATTATAATGGAAACGTTTATTGAATGGAATAAGCCTTTAATACCTTCGCAATGTTAATATTATAGCATTGTTAATCTTTATCGCTGTTAATATTATCTTTGTCACTAATAAATAAATATATCGTCAAATGAACTAGTCTCCCGTGAAATATTGACGCAGCAGAACGATATTATTTAATTCTTAATTCTAAACGAACGTGACAGTTATCTGTGAACATTTTTCTACGCAGTACTCTATCTAATTAGTACCTAGCCGTGCTAATAACTTTTGTTTAAAACGCCGTAGACTCCAGCGGAAACGTAAAAACAAACTGTGGATCTTGATTAAAGCAACGCGAGCGCCAAGTCCGCGTGAATTATATGGAAAAAACAAACGTGCCGCCCAAAATGGCGGCTCTCAATTGTCCGTGCCCATAAACCTCGCATTCAAACATTCTAACAATACCCATAATACCAGCCCCACCTGCTAGCTAATTGTCCATTGTGAGCCGGTCTATCAATGAAATCGTGGAAATCTGTTAGGTTGGGTAACAAATGACCATTTTTCTTTCCGCTCCTATTCTGTCCGTTCTGTTTTTTTCCGTTGCTCCGCACCGGCGGCTTATGTGAAAATAAGTAGTCAAGAATATTTTTAATTTATCGATTCTCAATCGAACAATTATACCAAGGATTCGTCGCATTCGTTGCACGCAATTTTGCTATTATATTATTATATGTACGTCCTAATGGAACTGTTAGTTTAGAAAAATCAGATGTCTATTCGTCGATTAATATCAACGAATTTGCATTCGCAGAAACGTTGACAATAA
Organism: Augochlora pura; assembly: GCF_028453695.1. Taxonomy (NCBI): domain Eukaryota; kingdom Metazoa; phylum Arthropoda; class Insecta; order Hymenoptera; family Halictidae; genus Augochlora; species Augochlora pura. The sequence goes on along the minus strand of NC_135772.1, from coordinate 20,255,203 downwards.
CGATAAAAATAATTTCCTTCCGCAGTGTACGTCGTCACCCCCCGGTTGTAACTTTCAATTTAGAAAAATCGGATTTCTATTCGATTCGAAATCGCTGTCGAATTATCGTCGAAAACATTACTCGCAGAAATATCCGCAGCGAGAGTAATTTTTGCTCGCATTTCGAACACGATTCCATTTCGTTCGGCCGCCGATGCGTCACTCGATAAAAGAACCCGATTTTTATTCGTTTCCAATAGCCGTCGGTTCGCGTTGTAATTTTTCGATTCGTGCGATAATCCACGACGACGAGTTAAATAATTATTAAGCTAAATAATTCAAGGCAAATAATCGAAGGCAAATAATTCCTCCATTTTCTTAAACGTAGTCTAAATGGTTAACCACCGAATTATTAGCAAACGCGACGATGAAAAACGATTAATGAAGCATTCGTCCGCAGAAGCGTTAAGAGACGACCGAATGAATTATAATTTCGTGGGAAAAAGGGGGTCGGGCATAAGTGACGAGGAAATTAATTTTACAGCGATATGGATTCAATCCTTGTTTCATTATTCATCGCTGGCAAAGTATAGTTCCATTAAAAAGAGATTAAAAGCTACTTGTACAAAAGCGACGTAAAAATAGAACGAGGTCCTTTGAGATAGATTCTGATCTGATGCGTTAAATTTTCAGGCCGCCCATAAGCCCCTATTCCGCTCGTTAAATGAATCCCCTTTTCACTAGGAAAATCATTTCTCCGCTGGCGGCGTGTACCGTGTGTACGACGTTCAAACGATTTTTTGGCAAACCGACGGAAATTCCCGTCTCCTCCGGCGGAACAAACATAATTATGAAACGTTGCAAGACGCGACGCTCTCTGCATGTAAATTACAATGCATGGAGCCAATAATCGTTATCGTTAAAATAAAAACGTAACCGTGGCATTTAATTTATAAAAATAATAGAATAAATAGAAACGTTTTTACGTCATACGTTTTTCCATTGATAATAAGAGACACACGTACGTCGAGTTAAAAAGGATTGCAAAATAACTTACCCCGAGACTGGAATATAGGGTGGAACCGACGCGTGGAAGGGGCGGGGGGTTAAACTCGATCCTTCGTTTCAGCGGGCTTCGCCGTTTACAATATCGCGGAATTTAAGCTGCATCATAATTTCGCAACGCTGCCCGTTCCGCTCCTTTTTCCCGTACTCGTTAATATCCCGCTGATTAAAACGCCATTGTACACGCTGTTGTAATAAAGATGCCCGACAGCCGCGTGACACAAAAGCCAGCCACAGGGGCAGTCTTCCCGGCTGCGTGCGGGTCGATCGATATCGCGCGATAGGTCGATGGACGAAATCCGTCTCCCCACTTCCACCCCTCGTCACTCTAAAATACTCCCTCCCTCTCTCTCTCTCTCTTCCTCTCCATCTCTCTTTCTATCCGTCTGTCTATTTATCTATTTATCTATTTATCTATTTATCTACCTATATATTTATCTATGTACAGTTACTCTCAAAAATATTCTGAAATTAGTATAACTTCGACTTGCACGCCATATATTTAAATAAATATAAATCACAAGGGAAGAAGTGCTATACAGTACATTAAAAGAAATTATATAAATATCAAAAAAGGAACAGACTTTCCATTTAATTTCACAGTTCAACGATACACACGTTCCAGGAAGTATAAATAATTTTGGGAGCCACAGTGCATAGTATATCCGTCTATCTATCCTACCTGTGCACACGTGTGTGCACGTGTAGCGTACTGTTAATCGATTCGACGGAAATTACGTGTCCACTTTGGCGCTCGTTGCCAGTTTTAAAATCCGCGTGCCTGCAAAGTGAATCCCAAAGTCGTTCGGTTAACTAACCCTGTCGATTCTTGGGACATCCAATACCGCAGCCGGCCGTCGCAAGAAAGGAGCAAATACGTTTCGAGGACGGTCTGGGGGGGAAAAAAAGGTCCTCTCTACCGTCGATTCGTAATTGCGAAATTTTTTTGCACTCCGCCGGAGCAACTTGTCGCTGAAAAACGATACGAAGTAATGCGGGCGTAATGGTTTTAGAATAGCCGTAGATTACGCGGGCTTTTGATCCTTGATTGCTTGGACGATTGTTGCTGTCACGATCGGTAAATAGATTGAATATTTTTATTTTCACCTATGAAATTTCACCTATAGAATTCGGCGAATAAATTATTTTTAAAATAGTAGTACATGGTTAAATGCCGCAATTATTAAATTAATAATTATTATACCTCGAATTAGATGCATATATTATAAAAATTAATATTTTCACATAAAACGTCAATTCTCATTCTCCAATACCGTTTCGTATTCGTCGAAATAAAAAGAAGCTTCGATTGTTAATTAAATCGTGCAATCCATTTATTCTTATTCAACGCAAACGCTGATAACAGAAATGCATCGCCGCAATTGCAACCAGGCTCGAGTATTATCGCCGACGTTGATATTTACATCGGAGAAAATTGAATCGCTGCGAGCACAAAGTGCAAAATTATTGCGCCGGGCAAGCCTTCGACGTTTATACTTTGCTTATGGCAGCGCGGCGCGGCGTTCCTTTCTATTTACCGGGGGCTGTCTCGCGAGACGTTTTAAAAGGAAAGGGTTTGCGAGTTCTCCGGCTGTTTTGACGTTCTGAAAATTTACCAATCTTCTTCATTCGGCCGGCGAGGCTCCTCCCGGCCCGTCTCCACTCGAAAGGGTAAAGGGTAACGGAACGAGGTCGGAAGAAGCGCCGAGCATCTTTGACAAAGACTACGCAGAGGATGACCAAGTGACCCGCTTACGCTTATTGCACAAGCCTGCAGAGAGACGCCGTGAAATTTGTCCAGATAAAACTCCACCGGTTTCCAATTGCCGTCGCTCTCCGCGCGATTCCACCCCCTCGTATTTATGTTTCCAAGGGGAGAGTCGCTTGTCGCATCTTATTTTGCAATTTGCGCTGGCAGGCGCGCGGAACGCGCAACTCGAAAACTTTGGTCGACCAGTTTGATTCATCTCCTGGTCGAAGCACGTTTCCTCGACGAAAGTATAGGTCTTCGTGCAGTGTGTGTTATCCGACTCTAGCGAGCCTATAGCAAACGCAGTAGATTGATAAAACAGACATTGAAACCAGGGAAATTTTGGCTATTTATCTGCCCTTTGCAATAGCTTCTTTTATTACATAAAAATTGTCTACTCCATTCCTAGATTTACAGGGTACAGAAATTATAGCGTACGTCATATTAAAATTGATATTCCACGCACGCAATCGACTCTTCGAAAATTCGTGGACGGGGAGGCCCGGCGATTAAAAAGCAATTAAAGAATCGCCGAGCGGATCCCGTCGAAATCGCGACGCAAAGCGAACGCCGGGGAAACTGGTCGGAGCGCAGCATCGACATCATTTTGTAATTACTTCGCCGTCTGAAACCGTGTCGTTCACGGAAATTACAAACTTTAATACGGTTCCTTGAGAGATAAGTGGTTCGCGTTATGCAACGGGGCACAATCTGTTCCTCTGTATTTCTGGTACTGTTAATTGCTACTCCTGCATCATGTTATAAGGCGATTATGTACATAAGTATTGCTGGACCTTAATCCGCCGTTGCCCTGTATTCCCGGGCGCCGAGGTAAAATAATATTCCGATTCTGTTGGTTACAACAAACGTACTTAGTCAACAGATTACAACGTTGTTACTCCCATCGGACCATTGTTCTAAATAATGTCGCGACGGTTTTTTAAATCCATTGGACACCGGTCGATTGTCAACAAAATTCGCGGATGTCGATTCAATATTTTCACACGATATCACAGTTCCGTATGAACAACTTATACTGTGCAATTAATGTTTTAATAGCAAAGACTTTTAGTTGCAATTATTTTGCACTTTTCCTTTTTAAAAAGGAATTTTTTGCTGACTCAAAATGGCTTTTGGATTTAATGCTACTAAAAATTGTACAGACAATATACTATCGATTTCAGTATCTTGCAAATATTCCTGTACATTTGTTCTTTCTAATGGGATTTAACGAAGAGACTGCTCGAATTTCGCGAGAATTCCAGCGATAAAATCGAAAGTGGAGAAACAGAGACGTTCGTTAATTAACGTAGAGATCGCGGGTAGAATGGTGCGAACGAGTGTAATCCAAGTCGTTGGACCACTTTTCCAATTGAATCTTTCGTTCGGCCTTATATACAGATCAACCGTAAGGCGTGCTTATGATATCAGTAAATTCGATCTGGATCCAGTTAAGCGCAGAGATCGAGCCACTCGATATTTGATACCGCTTTAACTTGCTCGACGACATAATCTACCCCCCCCTCTCTCTCTCTTTTTCTCTCTCCTTTTCTCTCTGTTAGAGCAACGTCGAGAACAGTTAGCGAAACTGGAGAAAAGAATCTTGACAATTCGAGGCTTCCCCGGCTCTTAGCCCAGAATTGCAAGTGGGCTCCCGATACGCGCGTATCGAGATCTTAGAGCTCGTCTAAAGAGATCGAAACAAGGACGTCCCCCGGCCCGTTTTCCTTTACTCGGCGAAAATCTGGGATTACGGTGATCCTCTTAGGAGAAGGGACACATGCAGTGAATGACTGCCATTTCGGCGCAGGATGTTTTCCTTTGAAGTACTACTGCGCGACGGCCTTGCCCTCCTCACGGTTTAACCATCCCCGTACTCGATATTCTTCGGACCAACTGAATTCTACGGCCCGTGACCGTCCGCTTTTCTATGGAGTCGGCCATGTAAATGTACCCGGTGAACGTGCGCGCGTGTCCTGCGGAAATCTTTGCTCACTTTTCACGCTGGTTTCTGGGGAATACTGGCGACTTGTAAGTAATTATGTTATATAGTTTAATTACTTAATTATATTATAGTTAGTTAATTTAATTATAGTTAGATAATTATATTATATTATCAATTATATTATATATATGATGCTTATGCAGGTAAAAATATAGATGTGGTTTTTTCTTTGTGAAAGGCTGAGTTAAAATGTTTCAAATGTCGTACAGCGAACATTTTCAAGACGTTTTTCAAAATTCTCTGACATCCCAGTCATCGATACCAGCGAGACAGCTCGGCTCATCCCATAAAAGACCGCGGCGTCTCGCAATTAATCCTCCGGTTCCCACAGACCATATTACCAGCCATCGGAAAGAGGAACTATTGATTTTCCGATCCGTTTCCATCGGTCGCGTTACCGCGTGCCGGTCGGCTGGACAATAACCGGCACGAGGGCGGGTCCATTAAAAACCATGGGCAGCTTATGGGTAGGCGCGTCATAAATCCTGCGCGAAATGTTGCGGCTAAACGACCTCCGGAGGAAGACGCAACGTTGGCAAGATCGATCGGGTAGAAAGGATTGCGGCGGGGGCCACTCTTCCGAAGGATTCGTAACACACGCCGCGGCATGGAAAGTGGGTTGTGCGCGGAGGGGGGGAGTAGTGTCGGCCGACGGAATCGTTAGCAGAAATGAAAACAAATTGCCTTTGGGTGGGCGGTTTCCTCCGGGGAGAAAGAGAGAGAGGGAGAGATAGGGGGAGAAAAAGTCGAAGCTGCGGCAACATCGTGATTTGACAAATGGCGTATGATAAAAGTGAGGCGGCGTTCATTAAGGGAAATGGTTCGCCCCGGTAATGCGACCAGCCCTCTTCTGTCGCGCTCTGCCACCCTCGATCATAAAACCGATGCATTGTAAACAAGTATCGGCGCGTCGGACCACCCCCGCGTTGCACCACCACCGCGAGCGCGCGCTGCGACGGCACTCGCAACTTTATGTCCTGCGGGTTAAGTGCGCTTTTAACCCTTTCAGCGCTAAGATTCGAAATTCGTGCTCGCGGATCCAGCTCCGGGATTACGTTTTCACGGCCGCCGCATGCGAATGCGGCCACGCGGACACACGGAACGTAACGGCCTCAATTATTTCGGCTGCTTTTAACCGTTTCACTGCCGCCCCGATCCTTTACCGGGCTTCGGCCATTTTTACCCTCCTTTTTGGAATTTTGATGCGCCGCGAGAACGACAGAGGGTCGCGCATCTCTGCGCGAACTCTCGCGGTCTTCGCGGAATAATTGGAGGACATCGGGCGAGTGCAGAGAGTTGGCTCTGAATTTCGAGCGACTTTTGACAACAATTTTAAATCGTCTGCCAAGGTGTAAATATATAGTATTTTATATTTTATAGATTTATAGTGAACAAAAATATTTTAATTATCAAAATTTGATTTAGAATCGCTCAGTTATGCGGAGAAATGGATAGGGGTAGTTTTAAGACAGCGACACTATTCTCGTAAAATTTTGATAAAATCACAGCATTTGCTTCAACCAATTTAAAACAGAGAAAATTGAATTGTATGATATTAAATACGGTTTTAACATTCTTGCATCTCGGGGAACCTAATTCAATTAGGGAGACGTAATAAATTAGTATAAAAATGCTCGGGTAATTTCGACGGAATTTAACGTTGACGGGGTGCTTCCTGAAGGTTTTTTTAACGCTGAATCTACCACCGTTAGTCAAATGACCGGTTTCGCAGCTTTTATTTCCTAATTATTGAAATTGTAAAGCTGCTTCCATTCGGAATCGTTGAATATATCTCTTTATTTAGAAACGCGTTATTTATAAAAATTGTGCGATACATAAATGAACCCAATTTCATAATTTTCATAAGGCAATTCTCGTTGGTCGATTTTAGACCTCGGTAATTCCAGCGCCAAGAAAAAACCCCCGATTTTACGGGATTTTCGCGACGCCGAAAATCGCAGATTTAATGTCCCCGTGTTCGGTAAATTGCCGCATTGAAATTTTACGAAACGAATTAGGTCGATGCTGACGTTCGAGCTCCCGTGTTAAAAGCTCCCGTGTCATTTTATTGTATACCGGGCCGCACGCTATTTTCGCTCGAAGATCTTGCTCCAAATATTTGTTCGCGTCGAGCGTTTTCTTGCAGCGTCTCTTTGTCGACGCCCCTTTCGACTGCCGCGCCGCCTGTACGCCGCCGACGAAATTATTCTCTCAAATTCGGCGATTAATTTTTATGCAAATTTATCGCGTTCGTTCAATGATATTAGATTCCACTATATGCAACAATATTAAAAGTATATTCCATGCTTTATTATATAATTTAACTTCCTCGATTTTAAATTAGTTACAGCGAATTTTATCAAAATTTCTATTTTATGCGGCGCCGTTCAAGGCGTCCACTTTCGCAATTTTATTTTACCGAGAATCCACGGAGAAGCTTCAAACTCCGCACGCTACGGCAATATTAAAAGGATAACGGATTAATCCCTGATACATCCTCGGCTGTCGCGACCCGATAAATTCTCCCGGCCCCATAAAACAGATCGAGAGCTTCGCCGGAACTCGTACGTCCTCCTTGGAACAAATTTTGACGAAGCCCGTGGAGCTCCGCGGACCAAAATCCACTTTTCCTCGCATCCTTGCAGCAGCACGGGGCCGCGGGGATCCTGGTTCAAATGCTTCGAGTCAGAGGCAGGACGTGAACGCGGGAGAGTGGTTTTTATTTTTAGGCGAGGCACACGCTGTACCATAAGGGCCGGGCGAATCCTTTGAATCTTCGTCCACTTGCGGACGAAGTCTGACAGTTTCCGCTGCGGTCGCTCCGAGCTAAAATAATTCATCAAAGGAAGCAATTAATGGACTGCGGATGCGAAAATAGTAAAGAGTTTTCGGATGCTGACAACGTTATTATTATTCTTATAGAATACTGTTGAAATTGTGGTGGAACATTTTAAGATATTTTAAGAATACGATAGATTAAAATATGTTCCGGAATAAAAACTTTTCCAGTGAATTTTTGAGGTTACGGTAATGTCACAAAATTCCCTTAAAAAATAATTCATACCGTTTCTATCTCCAAGAGATAAAGTAAAATTTTAAGTTTAGGTTAACGTTATCGTCGCAGTCCGACATTAGGATTTATAATATTCGCGAGAACCAGAGGCAGCGACTCAACGTCGCGCGCGGCGAGACAAAACGGTGTCGAAAGGCGGAGCGCTTCATTTCACCCTTGCAAATAAAATGTTGCAAGTTGTACCGTGTATTTTCCATGGTGTTCTCCTTGTCGCGACGGGTACCGGTTCTCGTTCCTGTTCGCGACATAATGTAGCGCGCCCGCCCTCAAAAATCCCGCGGCGGCCGCCACTTCCGACTTTCGTTCCTTCTTTTTCACCTTCCTCCTTTTTTCTTCTCTCGTTTACACGTCGTGTTCTTTCGAATGAAAGTGTCGCGCGGGCGCAACGACAAAAAAAGAAAACCGCCGCGCAAACAGAAGAAGAAAAATGCGGACGGAAAGGAAGAAAAAACGGAGCCCCGTCTCACCCCCGTCTCACCCCCGCCTCGCCGCCGCCGGATTCCCTGGTCGCCGCGGAACGCCCATTGTCCGGCGCGGGGTTTCATTCCGCGGAAATTCAGAGAGGTAAGCCGCCTTTTTTAGCGCGGCTCGAAGGCGCCTCCTTCCGACCAATTAATTTGCATCCAACAATGTTTTTAAGTCGGCTACGTCGCGAGAAACTGCTCGCGGGGCCACGGTCTTTTGTGCCCGCGGCTTTCGGGAAACGAATTTGCTGGATTAATCCGCGGCGAAGGGCTCCGCCGTTCTTAGAACGTCGGACGATATTAGGCGAGTTATTACGGTTACGACGTTTCTTATCCTTCCGGTGCTCGACGAAAATGAACAGTTTCCCTTCGTCAAAATGTCTGCCTTTTTTACACCATTTTTACGATTAACCACTCGGCCGCGTCAATTTATTTCGAAGATAAATTTTGTTACGCGTTTTATCGATCGCAATGAGTATAGTCTCGTCGACAATTGCTCTAGTATTACCCTAAACTGTGCGAAATTTATGAATATGTTTTATAAATATTTTAAACTAGATCGTAGGAAAAGTATTTTTCTCGTAAAATGTAAAATTGCTATTTCCTTGTGACGTGTATACTCGTCGTACGCAGCTGACAGGTTAATAGACTGCGGAGTTTATTATAATAAAAATTAGTAGACGAGGGATTCGATACTGTTGGCGTGTTAAGGTTAATTCGTTCATCCCATTGCCGTTCCATTCTCTTCGCAGTTGTATTATATATCACGAAACAGTCACGCGAGAAACGTGACGCCAACGTGGGGGGTCAAGAGGCGTGGCCTCCACCGCGTCGACGCTGCGCGCCCGTTAATTCCGAGGGCTCGCGCAGCGCATTCTCTCTGGCCGTGTTTCAACGCGAGCCTTTCGACTGCATTATCAGCGCTCTGGATCCGCGCGCGCGAAAGCCAGAGAGAGGAATTTATGTTTCAATCAATTCCTGCCGCGGTTGAATTCCACGGCAGGCAGTCGGGTAGCAATCAGACGTCCCCATCAACGGGTACTTTCCCGATGATGCCGCAATCGCCTCGATAAGACCCACATTACACCCGGGAATTATGCATTCGACGCGATAAGATCCACATCGCGCGCGCGGAAATTTCAGCGATCGGCGGATCCCCCGGCAGCGGCCTCTTCAGCCTCGCTCGCAGAGGCCCGCTTGCTCCAGCGTCCTCGAGCCGGAGCCGTCGCACGGCCCGCCGTTTCTCCGATTCTCTTTCTTCATTCATCCCCGATGATCGGCCCGCGCGAACCGTCTCTCCGCTGGCCCCTCATCCCCGGCCGAGCCAACAGCACAAATCAGCTTTATGCAAATCACCGAATCTCCGCATAATGTGCCCCGTAAGCCCGTCTACGGTTGTCTTAGCTCTTATGGAAAATGGAGGGCAGACGTCGGGGAGCGACGACGCCGTCTCTCGTCTTCGCCTTATCCAAGGTATAATTCGGACGGCTCTCGCCTCCCAGAAACCACCACCACCACCACCATCATCCCCGTTCACGGAATGTACACACGCCAGTAGCGTCGCGGGAACTTCGTTTTCTTCGGGGCAACACACATGTCGCCGGGAACTTAATTATCCGCGTGTAAATATCGCGAAAGACCTCTTCGCGGAAATGACAACTTCCTGCTGCGCTATTCTTCGCTCCTCTCGACATATACTTTTGAGGAAAATTTAACTCCTCTGGGAATCTCGCAGATGGCTCGTCGGGGATTCCGCTGGAATTCTGTTAAATATGAAAAAAACGTATATAAAATAAAAGTATTGTACATAAAGAGGATAAAAGAAATAAAAATTGTTTGGTACTGTTATTAAAAATATTACGGACAAATAATTGCTAATCAAGGGGTTAGGACTGACGATATTAAAAATACTGCATTTATGCGAAAATGCGGGGAAGATGTTCCCGCGGTATATTTTCGTAAGGATCACATTTTTCAATAAGGGCGAGCCCGGGTGAGGAATTAAAGCGGGTCACTTTGGATGCGGCGCCGGTGTCAGGGATCGAAATCTTGATTCTTTTGGTTGAATGGAATTTCTCCCTCGGGAATATCTTAGCTGGCACGGATTATCGGAATCCATCAAGCAGGGACTTATTCGTAATATCCAGCAGACTACTCTGGCATAGACGCGCGGATATCTGACGATCGGTTAAGAAAGCTGTGTATAAAGGGATTTTCTCTTGCAACGATGCCTGGCTCCTCACGTCACCGAAACCAAAAGCAAAGTTTTCCTGTAAAACTAGACCGGCGGACGTTCGTTAAAAAATTGTGGAAACCCGATCCTTCTCGTAATTGCGGCGTCGCGGGGCTCAGTTCACCTGGAATAATTAAGGGGATGTGATCCGGTCGAATGCAATCGAACGTATTGTATCACGCGCGTTTCGTTTCGTCTCGGCGGGCCCGGCGGCGCGAGTTTGCCGTCCGCATTAATTCCTGTCTCGTAAACAATTTCTTTGAGGTTACTAATCGACGAAGTTTGTAAACACACAGCTTGCAACGACCTCGATTAGTAAACACAGCTCGCGTAAACAGATTAGATCAATACCACCAATCCGTCGACTGTGTCCAGCGGAAAACCGGACCCCGCAGGTGATCGCTATTTTTAAACAGGTCTTTCCACGAATTTTAATAATAATTACTCCGTTTACTGTGATTTATTTCACAGCTACTTTGATTAAACTCTCTTTTCTTACTAATAAATTTCTACGCTAGACAGAAAATGAATGCCTATTTTTAAATACTATTTAATACGTAAAAATACAGAATTAATAAAAGAAAAAATATAAATAAAATAAAGACAATATTAATAAGATTTAGATATTATTGTTAGATGGGTAGAATTTGACTTTGTCGTGAAAGGTGCGAATATAATTTTTATATTTAATACGACTCGGTATTATAGGGCAAGGGATTAAATGATTTATGGTCGTCTACGACGTTTTGCATATTTTTTAATTATATGAAAACTTTTATACCGTTTCATGGAATAATCTGGAACGCTCTGTACAAATGGTGGAGCGAGGGTGCTCGTTTCTCGAAATGTACGCGATAATTAAAAAGCAAGGGTTTGATAACAACTCCGGCGTTATCTGTTATTGTATTATACTGCAACAACGACCGGACAATTTTCCAATTAAGATGGGAGAACACGCGTGTTAAGCCGGGAGGGTTGTCAACGCGTGACCAAAAAGAGTGAAAACGGTTTGAATTTTTGCGGATTTATAAATCGAGGCTGTTTCAATCAACGGGACCCCATTTATTCGCGCAAATGTTCTGTTAAAAACATACATATATACACATATGTATATACCATAATCTCGATGGATACGTTTCCGTAATTCATAACGTAAAATTATGTCATTTTCGCTGTTTGTTAAATGGATACATGAATTGTCGCCGCCTGTCACGTCGCAGCACGCTAAAACCGGACGCTTTCCGAACAAAAGCGGTAACAATAATTGAATATAATTATTGCATAATCCGTTGAACATCGAAGGTTTCGCTCGGGACAATGGTTATTAACTTTTGATTACATTGTACGTAGAATTACATTAATTAGTACGCGTTCGCAAAAATTTATTCCATCGAACTTTCCTTTCGATTCAAAATATTGTATAATTAAAATAAAAAATATTCCAAGATAAAAATTCACGTTTAATTTCTGGTTGCCGAGAGTTTCCGTTGTTGTTGTAATATCTCAAGAAAAATCTCGCTTCGGTTGACGGACGAGATTATTTAATTTGGAGAATTTAATTATCGTCCGAAACGAAAATGTAACATTTTAACCGGGCGAAACCGCCTGGCACAACCCGCGTATACTAACCGAGTGTAGTTGGACTTTGTTTCATAATGATTCAAACTTTTAATTATAGAGCTGCGCCGAATACGGTCTTGTCTGTACTAATTTTGCAAAATTCAATGGACCCTTCTGTGCTGGTGTAAATTCGCAAATTTAGTGGACGATAATAGTTCAGTGATTTCTAATTCAAAAACATTGCAAATAATTCGCTGATAAACTATTTAATTATTAAAAAATTCGTGTCACTCTATTCGGTTCGATGTCTCAAAATTTATGAACACGCAACACAAGCATTTTAACCTAAAACCTAGGAGAAATATTTTTGTCGATAAATAAAATTGATAATTAATACATATATAAAGATAAAATTATAAAGACGTATCAGATAATAAATATGAGAAAGAAAAGGCGTTCTACCAAGTTTACCTTACCTGGAACGAAGTCCAAAAGAGCAATGAAGTCAAAGTGGCACGAGGACAATAATTCCCGCAATCAGAAATTCGGAATTCGGCCACGGCGAAGCGAAACGAGAGCCACGCGATCGCGTTCTAATGCAAAAAGTTGGTTCGGTTGGTCGACCGGTGGAACAGTTAAGGGGGATGATTTCAACGCGACCTTCCGAGCAGCGTGTTTTCCTTGGGAGCGGTCCGTGGGACTTTTGCCCCTCGGAAATGTCGGAGGGGGGGATGGATGGGTGTTTCCACTGCCGAAACTCGAACGCGCGCTCGCTAATGACGTTTAAATCCATCCACGGATGACCCTGTAGATTCGAGATGCTCGTGAACTGATTACGTTACGTTGCGGAACGAACGTTGAAGTATCATCCGCTATTTCGATGCACCGCAGCGGCAGCGGCAGCGGCAGCGGCAGCGGCAGCGGCGCAGGCATTCCGGCCGGAATGTTCTTCGAATCAAATTTCCTTTCAATGAACGCCGCACACCGGCGCGCCTATCGATCTGCTCCAACTATCGCGAACAAACCCGAGTAGCTGAACAATTGGTTGACAGTTCTATTGTCACGTAGCCCGCCTCCTTAGATCTCCGTTTCACTGTCCTTAACCTGCCGAGTGGAATGGCCACTCAACTCCCTCCCTCTCTTACCCCCTACGTATCTGTCCGTCCGTCTGTCTACTTCTCCTCTCTCTCTCTCTCTCGCGCGCGCTCGAGGTCTTTCTCTGTCCGCCTCTCTTAGCACCTTCTCTCGGCAGGCTCGTAATTCTGTCTCTCTGTACTTTTGGAGAATCCTCTGGACTCCTTTAAGGGAGACTCGGATTGGACGGAAGTTTGCCACGTTGGATTTTACTTGCAGACCCCATCGTCCGATGCTCGAAGGTAGAATTCGATCGAGTCCCAGCTTAATTGATGGCTCCACGGGACGGCGGCTGTGACTTCTGGGTAAAAGGTGCTGAAACGATATTGGAGAGCGCAATTTTGACACCGTTCAGAAGTATAGTATAGTCCTGTGGCACTTCACTTTTACAGTCTTTACAGGATGTATTTGTGTTAATATCTCTCTAACTGTAGATTTTTATTTGAAATAATTGTTAGGTATTGCTTGTCGCAAAATTAATTTTTATATATTTAAGAACATTAGTCGAATTTATTGAATTTCTATTTCACGTAATTTTCGCGTCCCTTGGAACTGACAATTTTTTTAATTTACTCAGCAGAATTTAATTATCGGCAATTTTACTTTACTTTTGGAATTATTGTTAAGCTCTCCCGATTGAAAATTACAATTTTTATGTTCTCTGGAACATGTACAAAGCGTATTCATTTCGGTAGGATGTAATAAAGCTCCGCGCTAATTTCCACGTTAATAGACAATCGCAAAAGAGTCAGAGCAACAAAGGAACTTGTTTGATAGATTAAAAATAATTCTTCGCGCGAGGGTGCTCCAACAACAACGCCCGACAAAGAGACTTACTACCGAATTCTTAAGCCGGCGTAAGATGCTAATGAAATTGCCGTTTAATATTCATTATTGTTAAACATTCTCGAAAAACGTCGGCTTATAAATATACATAGGCCACTCTCGCCCTTTTTAGATAGTATCAATACAAGGAATATGCAGTTTATGTCGAATATTCAAAACGTATTCATGATTCTCCCCAAAAGACGAAGCAACGATTCTTCTCGTGCTCTTGTCAATTTTTAATAGAATTTACAAAAATAACATCTACTAAACTAGAAAATACTATTTTTTAGAATAACGTTACAAAATCATAAATTGTGTACGCAGCGTCGAGTGCAACGGTGAATAGTTGTTACAACATTTGCCGATTCCTCTCTCTCTCTGCCTCTATCGACAAATTCTGAGCAGCGAGCGTGGTACGTAGGCGAATGTGTCTACGTGTGTCTGATGTAGGAAGCGCGAGGGAGAGGAGAGAAGGAACGAGTGTCGTTCCATCGAGATTATTGATTTATCGGATTCCCTTAAACGATAGTTACTAGACTGCGGACTTCGTGCATTTACGACGGAAACGAACGGATCAAATACGAAACAACAATAACGTTTGGGGAATCCAAAGATACATCCTCGATTCCATTAAATAATTAAGGAAAGAAGGGAGTATCTCCACATAAGCTCCGTATCTTGGAAATAATTTAGGCAATATATATTTTCCATAAAAATCGGTGATCTGATAATTATAGTGTTTATAATTAATTCCCACTTGCAAATAGTCTTTAGAGACTCTAACCTGAAGGCTTATTTTTGCAATATCTCCATACAGCGTTTGGATAGCAGAATATTTATTTATATAATATAGATATATATTTAATATGGAACTATACTATACTAGAACTAGCACTATACTATTTAATATAGAACTATATTTAATATAGAACCAATGCCCTTGAAATAAATGTAATTGGTACATTGGACTATATATTATAAAAGAAAATGGAAAAGAGTGAAATAAGCAGAATAAAAAAATACCAAAAATAGACGCTCGAATAAGGGAGCCCGAAATCGGGCAAATCGCAGCTGTCGCGTAAGAAGCCCGCGCGACTCGTTCGGAAAAAGTTTCGAATCGCTCGATTTCCCGGGGACCGTCTCTCGCGCGCGCGCCCAAACGAGGCCACCGGCGAATATGGAAAAGATTCGAAGCGTTATCCATTATTTCTTAGATACGTGGCAACGCCGGCGGTGAAGTAAATCGCGCGAGTTTCATCCGAGGGATGTCGTAGGGCGAGGGTCCACCCCCGGCCGCCTGTCGCCCCCTCCTCCTCCCCCGTCCTCATCCTTTCCTGTCGAGACGGTGGCAATCTTCTCCGTCTTCGACGATCTGAAGATTTCCTCTCGATCTCGCGCCAAGATAGAAATGCTGTCTCCCTACCACCCTTCCTCCCCACTCGCCACCCTTCCTTCCTCATCTCCCACGGTTTCTTCGGGCCACCCCCAAGCAACCGGAGCGCCCACGCCAACTCCCCCCCCCCTTTCCCTCCCACGGCCGAAAGAGCCCGGCAAAGGTTTCACAGACCTCCGTCGTTCTCCACTTCTTCTCTTTTGCCCTCCGTCGTCGTTCGACTCATCCTCGATTTCCTCTATACGCCGGCACGCCGGGAACGCTTCGATTTCGTCGGAAAAGAGCCCCGAGAGTTCCCCGGGCGCACACGGATGAATATCCGCCCCGTTCCTCTCCCTCCCCCCCCGACACCCCCGCCGACCCCACCGACGGGAATTCATAACGTTCATTTATACACGGGTCAGGTAGCTCATAACCTTCGACAACGGGGCCTCGCTTCTGGCCAAGACTAACCGTGTCCGAGAATCGACAGCGACGTATCCACGGCTGCCCTGTCAATCGAAATGAGATGGCCTCCGGTCATCTTCGAGTCACCGGCAATTATTTTATCGACGCCGTTTTCGTCGACGCGATTTTAGCGACGTCGAATTTGACCGACGTTTATGTGTCGACGCGTTGAAATTAATAACATAACCTGACATAACCTGACAAATGGTTGTCGTGTAGAATGGAGTGTATAGTTTAATATAGGGTACAGTATAATAAAGTCTATAGTGGAATAGAGTGTATAATATAATGGAGTGTATAGTAGAACAGAATCTATAGTAGAATAAAGTATACATATAGGAGAATAGAATGTATAGTAAAATAAAGTGTATAGTATAATTAGAATGTATGATATATCAATATAAAGATAGGGACACAATAATATATATTTCTCGAGTGTCTAAAGAAATAACAATTTTTACCAGACATTAAACAATTCTCTACACTTACATACTTAATCATATAAACGAATAATAAATAATTTAACTAAATAATTTAAACGACCCTTTCGCTATAGTTCTCCCCTATAGCAATTTCAAATAATTCGGTCAATATTCACTACCAGACGTACTCAGCTCCGCAAAATTTTAATTTCGACTAAATATTCGAAACCGAATACAAGTTTCTCCGATTAACAATTTATCGCATAGCGATTCGACGGTGCTCGCGCGTCTCGGCGCGTTTCTATCCGACGACGCGTGGCTTATGAAAAACGGAAACGACGGGGACGGCGGTAATATCGCAGGCGTATGGTGCGAAGCGCGTTCAGAAGGCCTTCTGCCACCATTCCCGATGGTAACTGAAAGACAATAACAAGTCGCGAGGCGCGCTGTGCTTGGGAAGAGTAGACGCGAGTCGTATGATACAAAGCAAACCGTGGCAACCATCGGGAGATCCGTTCCCTCGGCTCGCGACTATTTTCCCCCTCAGTTTTCTACCTGCTGCTTCTTATACTCGTTGGACTAGTTTTAAAGCCGTCCCAGTGTCACCTGTATTACGTTCTCGTGCGTTGCTCCGCGTGTTTTTCTATTAGCCGCGCTCTAC
The DNA here is from genome assembly GCF_028453695.1 of Augochlora pura. Lineage (NCBI taxonomy): Eukaryota > Metazoa > Arthropoda > Insecta > Hymenoptera > Halictidae > Augochlora > Augochlora pura. Next base: position 20,238,189 of record NC_135772.1, on the reverse strand, counting down.
TTTGTCACGAACTTGCCTTCCGTGCGGAATTTTCGCAAAACGACTACGTTTCCACTAATCGAAGTCGGCAGAAGCCTTTACTTGCGTCTGTCTAAGAATTAATTGCAATTTTTATCAGAAATTTAAATGCGATAGAGTCTTGAATACGATAAAAGATGAGTACGTGTTTTGTATAAATATTCGCATCACTGAAAAAATTATAATAAAATATAATTGGATATTTTTTGGAATATAAAGCTGTTGCTAAAGTATCTGAAAAATATCCAGAACGATAGCTTCACCCTGAATAATTTTCATAATAAAATAATAATAAATAAATATTTTAATAATGAAATATAATAGAATATTTTTTCGAATTTAAAGCTGTTGCTAGAGTATCTGAAATATATGCAAAATGACAGCTTCATCCTGAATAATTTGAATTATTTATTAAACTCAGTTGCGCAACTTACTATATATAAATCGTACAGCATCGATCGAATATGTGATTTACGAATGGACTAATCATGATCAATTAACACTCGTTCCATGTAAAATAATGTCTTTCTATTCGCGGAACACACGTGTCTCCGATCTTTTTTTCGGATTCGACAGTCCGTTCAACATGTCTCGCGAAGTACGCAAGCATATCGCGCGTCGACTAATGAAAAATACGAGGGCGGAAAAATAAATTTCAGGAACGCGTGACGGTGCCTTTATCGCAACGTTAACCGAACGAAATTTATAACGGAGGAGATGCCCGCTCTCGCGAACGGCTCTCCCCCTGAAAACGTTCATTTCCATAAATATCCGCAATGCAGTTACACGTAATAGCGGAATTTATTTCCGGTTACGGAATTTACATGCGCGCGTATGATACGCGCGCGTTCGGTCGCACACAGTTCATCCAAGGAGGAGGAGGAGGAGGAGGAGGAGGAGAGCCGGCACAGCTGATCCCCCGTTCGGATTACGATGAAGTCCAGAAGTATCGTTCTAAAACACGTGATTTATCTCGGGCCGCAGTTTCCTTTAGAAATGCCCGTTCGCGGGGCGCATTTTTCGCGAAATACTCGCTGCCGCAGCAAATGGAGAACCGGATGAGCTGCGTGGTCGCACGGTGTTGCAATTGTTCCATAGAAAATAAATAGAATACAAAAATTGTATTAAACGGAAAACTTCGCTTAGATCGAATTATGAAAATTCTACTGGAAACAACATTTCAGTCTCGAATTCTATGGATTCCGCTTACGCTATTGCGGATTGGTCCGAACAGCTGCAGGGTTTCAAATAAGTAAAGAAACGGACTGTTCGACGAGGACACGTCTCCACGACGGGAGCTGGGAGAGCGTAGCCACGCGGCCCGGCACTCGGATAATTTCAAAGAATCTTAACGACGAGGATCTTAGCACGGCAACGTCGTTAAGAACGGTTGGGTTGACAGTGGCCGTCCCTGTCACGTGCCGTGGGAACTTTGAAGCGGCAAGAAAACGCGCCGCCCCGTGAAAGAGCCGCGCCCGCGCGCGCACTAGTGTGCACGCTTCTTCCGAGGGATGCACTTTTATCGGCAAAATTTGTCTTGCCGCTCGGGCTTTCATCCACACACGCAATCCCCTATCGATTAAAGGACGGCGGCGAGGAGGTTGAAAGGAGCGAGCCATTTTCAAAGCAAAGAATGCCCTGGAAATGGGTTTCGCGCGCAATTATCGTTGCCATGGACGACGGGAACCTGTAACCCGTCGAACACGTAATTATATTTAATGTTATTCGCGTTGTGCGCGATGCGCGTTAATCATGCTCAAATAATTATTACGCGGCCGGCCGATTTTATGCGTTTTCGATTTGCGATTACAATACTGTAATAGCGTTGCAAGATTTATTCGTATTGAAAAAAGAACGACTTTTTAATTCACCGCGGCGATAAAGCTGATAATTGACCGGCCACAAAATTAGTTCACTTATTTATACAATTTATAGCTGCATCAATTCGGCGCACGTGAAAAAGAATAGTAAAAGCTTCGTATTTTTGGCTCGAGAGAGATTTTGTTCCATCAAAATTTAACCCAATTTTGGCAACGAGCTTTTCATACCGTAAATACCATTTCCAAAGAATTTGTGATACCGTCCACAACCAAACCCGATTTTTACCATAGAAAATAACAAAAAAATTGACTCTCGTTTTTTAAAAATATTTTTCGCAATAACCGGTCAATATTAACAGGCGAAACGTTCTCCAATCGCGTTCGAGGGGCTCGCAAATATATCCCGTTCAGAATATTAATAATCGTTTCATTACTTCCCGTCGTCCACGACGCGAGCTATTAATAATTCGCGTTAATGGCTTTCTAAAGAGAGTCGCGCGCGAGAAGGTGTCGAGATAGATCTCCGACCTGAAGGTGAGTTCTCAACCTTATCTGAACCTTCCCGCCGACCTCCGTCGCAGGCCGCTGCAAAAATCCACGACCGTGCCCCGGTAACCAGTGTATATCCCCCTTTTCACGCGGCGATTACAAAGAAGACATTAATTATACCTTGTTGAAGGAGTTTTCTTTGACGAGACTCATCCCACCGTGTGTTGTTAACCACAGCATGTTACGAGGATATCGATGCATTTCTGTACCCGTTGTGCTTGCCCCACCCCCACCCCCCACCCCCACGCACACGTTTGATGTATTATCGCCCCGGTCCTGTGACCGCTTAATCAAGGCGAATGACCTAACTACCTTTGATACGGTCTTTGAAGTAACTACTGCGGCAACGATGGTTTAACGTCGATCACCCTTCGCCGATGAACCATTCTTATTGCCGTACGAAAATTTCGCTGGCAGTCGCATTCAATTACCCTCGGTATAGTGCAAAATTTTAGCACCGAACTATTCGAAAACGTCGCTGAAAATGTTTGGTACAATTTGGTGTAGCATTATAAATTAAAAGCTTTAAGAAATTATTAACCCTTTGCTCTCGATAGGTGAGAGAAGGTCGTCAACTTTGTGCTCGTAACTAGCCTTCTACTTTTCGCAATTTAAGAAGCAATAAAGCTGTAATTTATGGAGTGGAAGAATTTTTGGGAGAACGTTGGAACTTTGATACACTTATAGTTTTAGTTTATTGAAAACAGTGGCAAAGAGGAAACTATCGGAGAAACTTCTATCTTCTCGATAAAATTGCCGAAGCCTTTAACAAGTCTTCTAGATACTTAAAGCGCGCCTTGAAGACGTCGATTTTAGGTCGCAAGACAGGTAGACCTAAAATCATTATAAAATAGACATTTTGAAGACTTTCAATGCTTATTGCAGCGATATATCACGATATTGCCTCGTTTGCCCCAGCAAATGCGCAAGTCCAAATAAATCTCCGAATTCACATAGAAAACCGGCTCGCCCCATTGAATTCCATCAGCTCGTGCAAATGATCCGGGCGATGCAAATGGCGGACGGTCCGTGAGCAGCGTTTCCCTCACCGCATTTAGACCGGTCTCTTAAATAAATTCCGCAGCCCCCGAGGGGAAAACGCGGGCGGAGGGATTAGCGAAACAGGCAACGAAAAGTAGCAGTTAAATCCAATTGAAGCCGTAGGAGGGATCAGCAGCAGAGAGAGGGAGAGGGAGAGGGAGCTCACTTATTCCCGCGAAGAAAGGAATTTTTTCGCGCGTTTTTTCCCCTCTCGTTGCCGAGTGTTTTTCGTACTTTCTAAAGAGGCCGGCTGTACCTATTTGCGGCGATAAAAGGGCCTCGTTTTGCTCGTTCAGTCTAAGAGAGCATCCGCGCGCCGGGGCTCTCCCGGGCCGCGTAGCGTAGCGCAGCGCCCGCCGAGCTACGGCGAGCCTATTCAGCGGAGCGCGCACAGGTGAGCGTTGCACACGGGCCGAGAGCACACCGGGGGGGCTCTCTCTATACCACGCAACCCAGTGTATATGTCTTCTTCCGTTGCGCCCCCGTGTATTTCGTCAAGTTCGTTCGAAGAAACGGAACACCGGAAGCGAACAATGCGACGTCACCGCCATTGCTGCGCGCGCGTTTCTGGCTGCCAGATATACCGGGTACACGCCCACCTAGCGTGTCGGTTGCATCTCGATAGCTTTCTGCCTCGAATTGAACCTTTTAAGCTCCTATTCCCGAAGGATCAAGCCCATCTGATTACCGGCGAACCGGCTTCTCTGTTTTAACCCCCGTGCCTCATCTGTTCCAACCTTCTCTCTACGCGTTCAGACGATCCTCTCYCGTTCMACCGGAGAGCCGACTCGCGCGAGCACCGTTCGCGATCCCGCATACGTTCCCGCWAATTCACCGYCGATGTTTTACCGTTTATTGTTTCCCCAGRATTTTACCGGCTCGCGGAAATCGTATTGRCCGCGTAATTGTTCRCGTTAACGAGATCTCGRCGTCGTTCTTTTCTCGTCGCTGTGTTGCACTTCCGGCCGCGACACTGTGCCAGATTTTACTGACGCGTAGGCAACTATATTGTAAGCATTGTCTAATGTCAACGCGTTAAAATGAAGGTTCAATATTTATTTGATYATTRATTCRTATTAATTTAATTATTATTTTRAAMTAATTTAATTATTAACCCTGCGCACTCGAAGCTATTTTAATTCGAAATCTGAGGCAGCTTCTTCAGATCTGCACACTATTTTTATTTCATATAAATTAAGCCTTCTGACTGTTGCAACAATTATTATTATTATTATTATTTATTTCAATTAACTTAATTTAATGCTTAAGATATTGTCCCCCCTGCGCCCTATTCTAAACAACTGCCTCCTCTGTCAATACAACAACAAAATCGTTATCCTTTCGCTGCCGGGTCTCTGTCATCAAAATGTTTCATTAAACGGCGCGCGCCCGCATTGTTAAATATTGAAGCAATTTAGCAAACGAAGATACGGATTCCCTTATGATAATGTTACATATTATCGCTTCACGCAGGCGACGTGCAATTAAATTAACTCGTCCATTTCCGCGCTGAGTACGGCCGCTGTCGCGTATGCGGGCCGCGTTGCGTTTAGCGAACAATGAATTATTAATCATTTCGCACAGCGATTTCTTTTAGAACCCGGACGATTAACGCTTAATAACTTCCTTGATGAGACGAAAGGATTTTTATATCCTCGGTGTCTTTATTTTCGTTTTTAGATATTGAAGGTGGAAGAGTTGAATTTTTTTCGATTTAAAAGAAATAATTGACAATTATTTATGAAAGAATTTTTATATCCTCAGTGTCTTTATTTTCGTTTTTAGATAAGGAAAGTGGAAGACTCGAATTTTCTTTCGATTTAAAAGAAATAATTGATAATTATTTATCAACCCTTTGAGATAGATCTTTACGGTTTTAAGTCACCTCTGACGCGGCTCTATGCGTTAGTGTTATTTTATACAATGTTAAATAGTGTTCGAAAAGTTCGTCACGAGCCTGTCTTTTATTATATCGGCAAGGGGTGAAAGACAGCGAAAGAATCGTGGTCCGCTTTCGACCAACGCAGCGGCCAACGTGTTAACGATGGAAAAACAAGTCCGGGAACGGCGTGATCAGCACTCGGATTTGATCGGCGAGTTTTCGGGCTAATGCCCGCCGCGGCAATCGGTGAAAAATGCAGCTCGTTGGCATTGCTTGGTGACCGCGAAATTGGGTTTTGCCGCCGATAGAAAAATCGGGCGGACCGGCGGGGGGATGGACGAGCACGGGAAGAACGAGCGAGGGGGGCGAAGGACAGCCTGTCCGGGGTGTTCGCATTAATTTATACGGGGGAAAGTTTGACGCGAACAAACGGGCCCTGCGATCGTGTAACCGTGCGAGCCCCGGTGTCGATGAAATTAATTAAAAACTTGTTTATTTATTGGCGGCTCTCGCCGATCCACTGCGCTCCGCCTCTCTTGCTTTCGGTCTCTGGATTCTCTGCTCTCTCTATCTCTCTGCTCTCTCCCTCTCTCTGTCTGTTTTCTGTGCTCTCGTTCTCTCTGCTCTCTCTCTCTGCTCTATTCGTCGGATTTCTCTGCGCTCTTTCTCTCTGCTATCTCTCTCTCTGCTCTATTCGTCGGCTTTCTCTGCGCTCTTTCTCTCTGCTCTCTCTCTCTCTCTCACTGCTCTATTCGTCGACTTTCTCTGCGCTCTTTCTCTCTGCTCTCTCTCTCTCTCTCTGCTCTATTCGTCGGCTTTTTCTGCGCTCTTTCTCTCTGCTCTCTCTGCTCTGTCCGTCTGCTTTCTCTGCGCTCTTTCTCTCTGCTTTCTCTGCTCTATTTCTGTCTCTCTCCACTTTCCTCTCTTTTCTCTCTCCACTCTCCTCTCTTTTCTCTCTCTTCTCTCTCACACTCTGTTCTCTCCGCTCTCTTTCTCCCGCCTGATCTACTCTCCTCCGCCCGTCGAAGCGACCTGGAAGTTTTTGGCGAACGTCGGCAAATCGTCGACACGAGATCCGATGTGCGGCCGGAAGGTAATTGGGAATAGGATTTGGAGCACGAAAATAATTGGTTCGCCGGGGTTCCGGCGATGCTTATGTGCAGTTAGGCCGTTTAACCTAGACCCATCGCTTAAATGAGTTCTCCGCCGATTATCTTCGCCGAGAAAAGCGAGAGTGATATCCTACCGGCTAGATAAATCAATCTAAATTTTATTGCCGGTTGCTACACTTCTTCGCGTTCTTTGAGATCGTCGAGCGATGCTTGATTTTCAATATAAGAGACGATGTTTTACGTGGCTTCGATCGTGCGTAGATGGTGTTACATTAGGCGCCCTTATGGGGTAGCAATCGCTGCGGGTTTTTAAGCAAAATATACTCTTTTTAAAATATAGAGAAATTAATCAAATAACCAGCGATTTTTATTTTGCATATAGGGGAAATTAATGAGATGACTTGTATTTTATTTCTAATCACTAAAAATTGCAACTATGCAATATTCTCGTATTCTCCTGTCCTAACTTTAACCCATGTACTCATAGCATTTACAGCTATCGTTCTTTTTTATAAAAATCGTCGCGGACTATATATTTAATGGCCTGGCCGTTCCGTCGTGGTATTTACCAGTGAAACGTCGATCGTTATCGATATACATACACGTGTGCCAAGTTCTGAGGATAGGTAGTTGAATTAAGCCGGTCGAGTAACGCCATTGGTCACACCGGTTCCGCAGCTCGCACCGCCACCTCCGGATTAAATCATCCCATAATTTCAGCGGCGCCGTACCGAATCTTCCGCCGCTGTCGTTACATTATATTCCGGAATCGTAGCTGGAAATTTCCATTTGCCTCGTGTGTCACCGTCCGGCCGAGAGGGACGTAAGGGTATTGACGTTTTCCAATCGCCGGCTCCCCGGAGCGAACTCGAAAATGAATTTATTTCACGCTGCAACTGTTTTTCCGCCGCCGCCGACACACCCCCGCCGCGCCCCTTTCCGCGTCGGCTCCTCGAATTCCGGCGTCTACGACTGTCCTTGAGTCGCAGTAATTTTTTTGTATCATTTCAGTTTTATTATCTATTTTTTGTTATACAGATTTACATTAAACTGGGTCTAAGGGAAGCTTGGTAATTTTATTTTAATTAATGCCTAGTCATTTTATTTTTATTTATTTTAATTATTTTACTTAATGATAGTTGTTCAGTTGTGAAGAAACAATTAATCTTGAGACGAACGATATTTTTATAGCAATTAATTCGTATATTTTTGGCTCGTTGAATTTTGAAGCTCAGTTTACACCCTCAAAATATTAACGAGTTTAGTCAATTCAATTAATTTTATATCGCTGCGCTGCCGAAAAACAATTAGTCTCGAAACAAACGATATTTACACGTCAATTAATTTCAATATTTTTGGCTTGTTGAATTTTCGAGTAAATATGAATTTACACCCTTAAAATACCGACGATTTTAACAAATTCAATAAATTCAACGAAACACTGGTTTGCACATTTATCTGCACACACTGTTCGTCCCACTTTGCTTCCAAGGCCCTCTGCAGTTGTTACAATTTAAGCGGAAGAAGTTTGGAGCGGCGCGCGAGAATTTTTTAAAAAGTTAAGCGACGAACTCGGGACGGAGGAAATGAGAAGCCGCAGTTTCTTTATCGCGAACAAAGAACGTAATTGCTTTTTCGAAATTGCATCGACGAAATTGTATGTTGGGCGTTTAATTGCGGACACTGCCGGCGTATCCTTTTAAAATAACAATTTACACAGCCGTGAGAGGCGAAAGTAGCGCGCGCCTGCTTCACGACGGCGAATATTAAATTACGCCTTTAATGCCCCCCGCCCCCTCCCCCTCCGCCGAAATGAATATTAAGCTCGCTGCAAAATTAAGAAGATAAATATTATGTTCTCGATGCAGTGCAGCGAATATTAAACTCTTTCGAAATTCTTACAAGTGAATATTAAATTTCCGTGACACAGCCGAGGCCGGATTAATATCGCGCCCTTAAATCAAGATGAACAATCCCGGTGACGTTAAACATTAAATTGTTGTTCGAAAATTCACGGCGACGCGCGCCGAGTTCGCTGCGATATTTCCGAGATAAATATAGCGCGTTGAATCGAGAAACATTAAATATTAATTCGGGGAAAAATGAAACGTTGATTCGAGGAATCGTCGAACATTAATTCGGAGAAACATGAAACGTTAATTCGGAGCAACGTTAAATTCCTTCCCGAAAATTTTCAACAAAATCGTGCACGTCGAGAAAATCGAAATACAAACAATATACTCTTCAAATTACGTTTCCAAAATGTCACCGAAAATTAAACGCAACAACGTCGAGATATTTTTCCAAATTTATCTAAACTCCCTTAACAGAATTTACAGGTGACAATTGTTGCTTCAATTTCGTAAAATGGGACCACCCTGTACTGCTTGACACCTTCCCGAGAAATTTACAGGAATTTCCGCGCCGGAAAAAATTCCGCTAAAAATCGGATAAATTCGAACGAGAGAAGCGTCGAGCTCGCGCGACATTATCCGCGCGCAGATTTGACAGAGGAAACAACGCCGCTCTAGCAAAATTGTAGCAAGGAAATTGCGTTCCGCGCCGAACGTTCTGATTACAGCWCCCTCCCCGCGCTGCAAAAATCTATGAGCGAGATAAGCAAATTACAAACGGGAATATATATTTTGCTGCGCGGGTGCTTGTTCGCCGTGACAATGAACATCGGCGCTCGGGACGCGCGGAATTAGCCGTTGCATTCGACGCCCGTTACACGGACATCGAATTTACAGCACACGTCGGACCATATTTCCATTTTCAATTTTCTATGTCCCGTCGCGGGCGTGCCATTGTTCCGCGAGGCGCGCCCGTTTAATGGAACTTCGGTGGCCCGTTCGAAGTCGAAGTTAATTCCGCGCGTTTCGGAAACACCGATCTCCCGAGACGTGACAGTCGCCGCGGTGTTAACTGTTATGGGTCGAAGATACAGCTGAATACGTCCCGAACGTCTTACAAACGGCCTACGAACGGCTTAGGAACGAATTGCCTGTGTTAGAAACCAAACGTCTTCAAAAAATCCTTTAGACGACCAAAAATGTCTTTCAAGCGACTCATCGACGACTTATGGATGTCTTTAACCCTTTCGTTATGCCGGTGCGGTCTGTTGATTTTTTTACTTTTTCCTTTTCAATTTTCTTTTCTTCGGCGTCGCCGCTGCGAAGATCGATCGCGCCGATGAAAAATGTCGAATCCCCGTCGGCGGCGATATTAAACCTCGATTATTTACTTTACATTAATTTTCAATTGGCCGATTTCCTTTTATACAAGAGCCCGCGGCGGCCGGGGAGAGCCGCCGTCGATTCAGTGCCGGGCAATTTCAATTTCCAATATCCTGTCGCGCAATCCGCAAACGAGACCGCCGGCCGAGGACTTTTTTATTCGCGCTTCCCCGCGCGAACCGACCGTCCCACCGAAGCCGAACTTTAACCTCTCCTCCGGTTGCACACACCACCCGCCTCTCCCCCCCCCCCCCCCCCGCCGATCTTTTCGACTCGCGGCCAAGTTCGCCGAAAGAAGTTGCAACTTTCAAGTGCGGAAAGATACAAACCGAACGCGAACGGAATTGCTCGCCGTGATTGCGATCGGCGAGCTGCATTGAAAATTTTCATCGCGAACGCCGACGTCTTGCTCGATTTTGTTGCTCCGTCAACGTTTTCGCATGACGGCGTGAAAAATCGGAAAAATTGCGTAAAATTCACGCTTCGCGGTCATACGACTATTCTTAGTCGCCGATGCTATTTGTTAATCTGTTTTACTTTCTTCTATTTTTACGTGAAATTGAAAGGGATTTATTATTTATTATTTATTGAGTAGTATGTTTCTTTGCTCGGCAAACGAAGTTATAAAAATTGCGAGAATACTAGCAAATATTATCCAGCAATCAGCGCGAGTTAATTAATGTAACTCTCCATTAAACCTCGACAATTTCAGCATCGATGAACAAAAGAAAAAATTCGCCGAATATTTCCTTTGAAAAAAAAAGAGAAGTTCCACGATTCGCCGGACACCCTGTAGATCCACCGGCAGCATGCAATATCGATACTGTCCAGCGCCCCGAGTATCGGGGATATTGGTATTCGTCGAATCAAAGCTGTTCGCCTATATTAACCATGGCGCATACAACGCCGACTTCTTCCGGGCTCTCCCCGCGGGCTTCCTCCATCATGCAGTTTTAACTTTTTATTCAGCAATAAGAAAGTTTTGACAAGAATCTTTATGGAATAAGTTTCGCGGAGAAATCGTGGAAGTTGGTTGTACCCGGGCCCGGCCTTTTCCCTGTACTTTCGCGTTTTCTCTGTCCCCTTCTCTCTCCCTCTCCCTCTTCCTCTCCCTCTTTCTCTCTTCTGTCCTACCTGGCTCTCGATTCACATTCGCTGGCCGTGTTGATTTTCAATACTAATCCAGGGGTAAATTTAAAAGTCGGTAAACTTAGATTGCGCCCCGGATCCTTTTCCACGCCGTGGTAAAAAAAAAGGCAGACGCCGGTACCGCGAATCTCGTTATCTTGATTCCGCGGCGTCGAATCGCGCCTAATCACCGGCCTCGCGAATTCTCATTTTCGTCGGTCGTTTTCCAAAAATTACACAGCGAGAAAATTTCTTTTCCTAGGTTGAAGCGTTACGTAACCCCTTGCCTTACTTTAACGAGTCCAACGATCCAGGTAGTCACGATCACATCGTCGTCGATCGACCATGTATATCATCGATCTCCGACTCGTGATACATCACGTAAGATCTACCAAAAATGAATATCATTTATTTCTCCTAAATCGAAAAATTTAATTCTTCTATTATCACAGTCTAGAGACGAAATTAAATAAAGACAATTATTTGGTCGCATTTAGAAAAAGATTAAAAATGAATAAAAATTAATCAACACAGAGCGGAAGGAATCATAGTGCAAAGGGTTAAGTAGAAATCAAATTTATTCTCTCGTCACCAATATTTAACCATTTTGGTACAAGCACGCGATAAACATAAAATTCCTTCTTCTTTTAATAAGTGCAATAAAAAAAATTCGAATCGTAGCAATATTAAAGAAAATGGCGGAGCAAGGGGTGAAACGGTTCGAAAATATTTCCGCGCAGGTATGATTAAAAAGGAGCGATTCGTGTGTCCACCAAATTGGCCTAAATGGTAAACGAGCGCCGATGAATATTCCATTCCGACGCAGGATCCGCGGGGTCGTATCGCGTCCCCCCGGCCTGCCGTAATGTAAATATGAATGAGCACGTCAGTCTAAGTTGTAGAAGGTTCTCCACTCTTTATGGAGATGCGCGGGGATGAAGTTTTAATTAAAGGAATTTATCGGTCGCGGCGCGCGCGGCCGCCGCGGGACGTTTAACGGCGTCAGAGAGAGAGAGAGAGAGAGAGAGAGAGAGAGAGAGAAAGAGAGAGAGAGAGAGCTCCCCTCTATCTCTCTATTCTCGTTTGCCCGCCCCGCGCTTTGTTCCTCCTTTTTAAACCAGGCGGGGAGCACTTCAAAAACCCCGGTGTTTCTTTCTCTTTCAGCAGGCACAATCGGGCAAACACCGCCGTTCAAGAGCACAAACACACACGGTCGAACGGCGAGAGCGCTCTTTTAACGGCGACAGTTTGACCGTGAATGATGCGTGTTTGCGCTAACGCGCGGGGGTTAACAGCCTCCGCGGGATTCGACCCCTTAACGCTTTACCAGCCGACTGTTTTCTGACAGCTCTCTTTAACCCTTTGCGGGCCGGCCGAGCCGGCGAGTCTGACGCGTCGCTACGGGTTGTTGCAAGATGTTCCAATCGGATTTCATTTATTTTAGATTATGATTTTCACAGTGTGACTGGTAATTGTAGACTCGATTTTGAATGCGTAAACTGCGATAATAAATTATACAACATGGGTTGATTTTGAGTTTAGAGTCGAGTACGAAGGGTTGAAAATCGATCAAAGAATTCGTATAGAGAAAATGTCCAGCAAATATAACAATCTCGTTTATTATTAAAAAAATTATTTGGTTCAACCCTAACCTCCTTAGAGAAGGGGTAGGTAAAATATAATAAGACGAAATATAACATATTAAAAGCAATATAATGCAAAGTAAAATAACTAAATTCACCAAAATATTTCTAGAAACCCTTTCTGTCACGCAGCATTAATTTTATTAATTTTATTAATTTTCCTAACCGTTCAAATAAATCGCTTTCTAAAAATATCTAAATATCGACCGACGTCCATAACGTTCGATTCAACGTTAATACAATTTATCTTAATTTGTTCGTCGAAACACGCTTAACCATCGACGACGGTAGATCGCAAATTTTCAGGAATTATTTTATGGAAATTATGGCCGTGGAATATTATGCCAATATCGCGGAGTTTGGTACAATGATTAAATGGAATGAATATTCCGTAGCTGAATTAATAATGGCAGGTGAATTGGACACACGTGTCGCAGAACAAATTGACAATCGTGCCGGGATCAATGGACAAGGGGGAGGTAACAAAGGCAGCGAAACGTATAAACGCGGTAATCTTGTGGAACAAAGAAATCTCGCTTGGAACCGGCTGCGCGGGAGCGATCAATGATTATAGCAATTACGAGATCGGTAAAGAGAATATAAAGCAAACGAAATAGTAAGAAATTTTCACGGGCAAAAATATATTAAAAGGAGAAATCTTTAAGAATAATTAAAGGAAGCTAGATTTCTTTTTTTTTAACTATGTGGACGAATAAATGAGATATTCACTTTGCAAATAGACGCGAAGATGTAAATAAAAATTATATTTTATACAGAAGAACGAATGAAATATTCGCTGTGATAAAAGTATTAAAAATTATATAAATTCGCGACTATTTGGAGTAATAAAATAATAGAATACTGAACTAAATATTGGTCGCAAAAATGATAAACCATTTCCCATGGTTTGTCGGAACTACACGGACGCGCAGACACGGACAGCAGGCTCTCCTTGTAATATCCCACCCCCCGGAGCCCGCTGCGGGCTTCCTTCCTGCAGTGTGGCCACAGCGAGGGGTGGCGATTATTTACGCTCCATCCACCTCGACCACAAAATCCTTCCTTTTTACATCAAAGTCTGTTTCACGCCCAGTTTCCTTCGCGCCTGCATCCGTTCCCCCCCTCGGCTGTGTTGCGGCTCATAGACAGCTGTAGGCGGCCGCAAAATGCCACGGTAAATGCCGGAACAAACGCATGATACATTCATGCGTCTCTGCGAGGGGGCCCGAAACGGTGTCCCGGCAAATTCAATTTATTTCGCGTTACCGAGGGCTGATACGATGATTCTAAGAAACACCGCGGACAATGCCACACTTCGGACGATTGCGTGCGATACGTGCCGGATAATGGAACACTTCGGACAATTGCACGCGAAACGCTGCAAATAAATGCATTTCACGTTGCCCTGGGTACGCGTTAGAATCCAATCGAGGTGCAAAAGCATTAATTCAACGCTTGTCTATATAGCAAAAATGTTACAAAATATTATCGATTCGCTGTCTTTGGAATTTTTATTTTAATATGGAAGACGATGCGAGAGAATCTTGTATAAATCAAATTAATATAGTAAATCGAGTTGAAACTGATTTTGTTGAAGATTAACAGTAATATATATAATATTACCAGTGAGTCAACGGTAATAAATATAATATTAACAGTGTTAAATATTAACGGCGACGATAGTTATTTAACTGCAAAATTGCAAATTTCGTCTCCGTTCGAGGGTTCCAAATGTTCCATTTAAATTATAATTGACCAGCAGCCAGTTGAAATTAATAGCTGCTCGTTACGACGAAAACCAAAGTTGTTGTGAAATCCAAGTACGAAAAAAGGTATTTACCTTGTTGGAGGTCGGCGACGGTGAACGTGAGCGCGTGTAGCGTGTTGTGATGGTTCCGAGCGTACTGCGGTCGCACGGTGGAACCGACTGCGACCGTTGTAAGTTTGTAAACATCGAATGTCATTCGAATGTTAGCCGTCGCTCGGTGATTCGTTATTCAAAACGATTTACGGACGTCGTCGAACCGCTACGATATGCGTCGCGAGGAGACGGCCGCATAAAATCGACTGTTCAATAACGATAGGGAAACATAGTTTTTCACTTACCGCGAAAGCTTTCTGCGATTCGATTGCGGCAAATATCGAGTGTTCGATTGTGCTATTAGCTTCCAACGTGGAGTTGATTTTGACGTCGGAATCACGGAACCCGGCCGCGATGCTTTTAGACCAAACTGTTTCCGCTCGGAGTATACTGATGCACCTAAATATGATTATGATACTAATAGAGAAGTTTCGGGCGGTCAAGATTAATCACGGGTCCCACGGTGGCCGGCCCAAGACCGTAACACAGGCGTTTCCATCCCAACGTGCTTAGCTCCTCTATCTCAACGATAAATATGATCGATTAAATTGTTTTCGCGCGTCGATTTTTCCTGCGCTCTTTCGCGTCGTTAATGAAATGTTTCCCTGCAATTTCGTCCGTGTTATTTGTTTCGTTTCTATTGGAGAACGGAGCGGTCCGTCGGAATATTTGTTACCGGTAGATTCGACGAATGTTTCGTTTCCGAATGATTTTAATTATAATTAAAATTTTGTATCGAACGTACGCGCGCGGCATAGAAAGGACTCTCGAACAGCTGTATTGTTGCGAATATATTTGGACGATGAAAATGTAATTTCATCATTTGACAATTATACGACGGCCGTTCCGCCGTTTTCTATAATTCAATGCTGTGTTATAATTTCATTTGTTGCCGATCGAATTCGCGGAAGTATTGTTTGGTCTCTGATGGAACGTCGTTTTAAGATCGGGAAATTAATTGTTTGTAAAAACTCTGACCCTAGGCTATTCATTTTATTTAAAGCCTCAGCGTCTCATCGACCACATCAACCATTCCCGACGTCTCTAATAACAATACAATACCACCGCAAAGTGTTAAAACAATTCCAAACGGAAGCGTAAATAACCAAATCAATATCGATTCTTCGGAATCTCACGCGACAACAAAATGCTTCGCCGACTTGATGCCAAAAAATGCGACAGTGTCTTTCCTCGGCGAGCCTCGCGAATCCCCGGCAGCGATCGGAGGATTATCCAAATATCCTCGCAGGATGTAATTACGTTTAATTAGCATACATCGGGGCGTCGGGCGCGATTCATTGAGGATTTCAACAAAGGAGCCACGAAGACCTGGAATTGTGGGTTGCATTAATGCGCGGGACACGGGGGGCGGCTCGGGGGTTACATCAATAGGGGGAGAGGGCCGAAGGGGGAGGTGGGAGGGCAGTCGTTCGATCATACAGTACTAACTACTGCCGGCGGGTCCGCGGCAAGTGCCCGATTTGCATGTGGAGTACGAATGGAGTTTGGCGGATGAGTGTACGGCCCAGTCGTGCATCTGCATACGATTATGCAGCTACGTGTTGCCCTAACTGTCGACAACCTCGCCGGGCTGGAAACCTCCCCCTGTACTACATTATATGTGCTCGCGTACGAGCACGCTCGGAAAATCTCGGACCGCGGCTTTATATTTATTTCCGCCGCGAAGTGCGTCGGCTCTACAAGGCCGCCGCAACTTTTCCAAAATCCCCCGTCAAAATGCTATTTTTAAACTTGTCGTCTTCAATTTTTAATCGCGAATGTCGAACGATTACGAGATTAAATAATGGAACGTCTGGACGTTCTTAGGAATAGTTTTATCAATAAAAATCAAGTCAAGTCAATAAGAAAAATCAAGTCAAGTCGATAAGAAAAATCAAGTCAAGTCAATAAGAAAAATCAAGTCAAGTCAATAAGGAAAATCAAGTCAAGTCGATAAGAAAAATCAAGTCGAGTCAATAAGAAAAAATCAAGTCAAGTCAATAAGAAAAATATTACTGTAATCGATAGCCAATCGACGTGCTCGTGAAATTCCTGATTCGCTGAAAGCAGCGTTCGATTCTCGTCGACGATCCCCAGGGGTCTGCGCGTGGCTCTCTCGATTCGCATAAATACCCCGTTAGTGGGATAATGATATGGCGGGCCAGTGACCTCGAGATGCCAGCGGGTGGCCTAGCCCGGAGTTATTTAGAATACGCGAAAGTGTCGAGCGCTTGACACAGGTAGGGCAGAGGATTGTCGCAGAGTGCCGCCGCCGAATGCGGAGTAGTGTACGGTCGCCGCTGCCTAGATTGCGCGCGCGAGGTCGGACGCGGGCCGGCGGCCGCGAGCCGGAGGGGCGAACGCGGGTTGGAAAGTAGGAAAGGGGTGCTTCAGCGAGCCGTGTCCTCGTTACGTGTAGTGCCGCGACTCCATGGAGGAAGGTTCCCGACCGTGTTTCTTCGCGGGTAGTACAAACGTTTCGAGTATGCGCTACTACCGGCGAAGCACGACCGCCAGACACACACACGCACACACACACACACACGTGTGCACGCCCACACACTCGCTGTGGCTCGCTGTTTTCGTCCTCAGGAGGACCTACGGTAAGAGCTTGCCAGCCGAGTGAAAAATCCCGTCGAGGATTCCCCCGGCTCCAGAGACAATGCTCGTTCATCTTTTTATCTTAGGGGACATCAATCTCGCGGATCTCGCCGGGGACCGCACCGGTCTCTGGCCGGCTTTCGAAATTAACGGATCGCTGGAAACCGAAAATGACGGCCCGAATTTTGGCGAGGCGGATCCTCGACGTTCACCCTCGTCACTCATTGTCGCCGGCTACGCCGAACACGTTTCGCAGTCGTTCTCGAATTTCCGAACGGCTGTAACATGCTGTTACCGACCTCTTTGCGCCTTACTCATTGGACGTCTATTATATAGTATTACAGACCTATTTGCACGTTAGTTATCGGACGCTTGTTAACCCTTTGCACTCCACTGGTCAGTCTAAAGCATTATCAGAAATGATACCGAGAGCCAAAGTAATTTTATCGAATTTATTTATACTCGAGAATCTGTCGCAAATAGAACTGTTGCAAGAGTCACGATATTCAATTTCGGATGTATAAAATATATTGCGTTATAATTGAAATGTAGTTCAGAATAGCTTTTTTTACTTTGAGTTGAAATGGTTCTAATTGCAGAGGGTTGATAGACTGTTCAATCACCGAGCTCGATAATTGTCGTCCAAAGAAAAATCCCGGAAAAAACTACTTTCGAACGTAATATAATATAAATGTAAATAATAATAGTACTAAAAATTGATTTTATCAAATCATGATCTCCCGGACTTACGAAAATAATATAATATAATATCATACAAGAAAGTACATATACTTTGTCAATAGCGTCGCGAGAGCAATTTTTATAATAATTTCAAATTCGTTCGAGCTACAGTGCCGTCGTCGTTTGATCAGTGCGAGAGCAAGATGGTCGCCTGTATCGAAGACAAAGCCAGTAACAGGTGCGGTAATACAGTTGCCAGTGTAACTCTGGCGGAATTCCAGCGGCTTTTTACATCGAGCGCGCGCCGCATTGCCAAAAATGATTACACGGCTAGACGACAGGTCTGCCAAGAGATTGTTGCCTTTCCGTGGCAACGATCTTTGACCCGCGATACGCCGCACGATTCGCGCTCGTTCTTTACCTATTCGTTAATACTATCGAGCCAGCGGACCGATAAATCAGCAGAACTGGAGCAGTTCGTTCGATTTTGCAAAAGTTTAGTGGAAGAGATATTCTCGTAGATATTGTATTATATTATATTACATTATATTTAGAATTAGATAGTATATAAATAATTAAGTGTAGAGAAAGCCAGGTTAGGTTACAAAAAGTAAAAAGAGCTGGACCTAGAAATAATTAGATCTAGATAGAATAAGGACTAACAAGACCTAGGTCTAATAAAAGCTAGGACTAGCAAGACCTAGGTCTAATAAAACCTAGGACTAGCAAGACCTAGGTCTAATAAAACCTAGGACTAGCAGGGCCTAGGTCTAATAAAACCTAGGACTAGCAAGACCTAGGTCTAGCAAAACCTAGGACTAGGAAGACCTAGGTCTAATAAAACCTAGGACTAAAAAGACCTAGGTCTAATAAAACCTAGATCTCTAATAAGTGCCACGGGGGTCTACAGAGCTAGAAAGCTAGACAACCAGAGCAAGAAAAAGAAAGAGAGCCAGAGTCGGAGCAAGTCAGACCCAGAAAGAGACGGAAAAATGGCGGAGGGGTGGAAAAGAGAGCGAAGAAGCATGAATAATCGGTTACCAAATGGGATTGCTGGTTGACGAGACCAAGTGGAAGAGAAGCATGGATACGGGTTTGGTTGATAAGAGGGCGATGCCGGGTTAATCGCCGCGTTCACACTCGCCGGGTATCAAAGCCGTCCCCCCTCCCACGGTTGCATCACGGCGGAGGGACGCGCGGTACACTTTGAAGCTATCCATGCGCGGGAGGGTAATCTGGAAAAGCCAGGGAGGGTGTCGTTAAAGGATAGCTTCGGTGAAAGCAACACAGGGGTAGTAGAGGTGCACCACCGTCGACACGGAATTATAAGCTCATGGATAGGATTACGTTGCTCCAGTCAGTTTAGGCAGACGGTTCTGACAAACGCGTCCGAATATATATTTAAACTTTTATAACCCCTCATCTCCCACCACCACCACCACCACCACCATTGCTCGTTCCAAGTGGATTAACATTTTACGCCACATTTTAACACATTTTAACAGTGTCCGCGGATCCTTTCTACAGTGAGTGCCACGAAATTGCGGGGCGCACCTTGCTTCTATCGGACAACGTATCTTTCTGCAGAAATATTTTTAGAAATTCATGAGACCTCTGTTTTCTGGGGCTCTTTAACCATTTTACGTCTTTTGTCGGTCGCCGAGTGCAGTGATGTAAATAATTAATATTCTTCTACATTTTATATGCAACAAATGTATGCACGTGCACTTTTAGTCAAATTCCAGATAGATGCCAGCAATTTCAGACTTTATATTTTTTTTTATCAATCATAGTTTATGTAAGCACGTATGTAGAAAAATGCTAACAAAATATTTAGTTCATTCGCATCTGTAATGTCTTCAATACAGCTTGACTCAGTAAATTCAGAAAAATGCAAATAAAATGTGTAATTCTTCCATAGCAATAGTTATACATATTTTTTAATTATAGTTTATTGATTATAGACGCATGCGGAAAAATGCAAATAAAGTTCCCAGTCCATGCCTACTGTAAATCAAATTTCCCGCTAATTCGAATTTATCAAAGTGAACCGAGTACGAGAGCATCGCTATTCGGAAAATGTTAAAAGCTCTGCAACGTTATCATCGATTCGAACGAGCCGAGCGCGCCGGAATGTTCGCGGCGAGTTAATTTCGCGAACAGTGTCCGGTGGCATTGTGATCCCAAAACATTCTATTTACACAGTTGGCCGGTTCGCTAAGAAACTGCAGCCACGAATGGTCATCACCGGTGAAACGATCGATACACGGAGACTCTGTCCACCACGAGAAACTAATCGGCATAGTTGGAAAGCCGGCGGTTATCCTGGGAATCCTACAGGATCGGTTGTCCCCCCGCCCGCCATCCGCCCTCCCCTCGCCCGCCCGCGCCGCTGCGGTTACATCTAACGATCTTACCCAACCCCCGATGTCATCTCCAGAACAATTCTATGGTTTAATGTTCTGTATTACTTAGCTGTTTGATTTATAGTCGGCCGGTTACTAAGAAACCACCGCCAGTGCCCGGCCCGCGACGAATCCTCTGCTTAAACATTTATTCCGAAAAATCTAACCGTACGCTTCGACAATATTCCACGTTGGAGATCATGCGTTATTCACGTTCCGTTGATATACAATACGGCCGGCTCATTTTTATAATATCGGGAGCCGAAACTGCGCGCTGCGATTTCTCCGCACTTTAAGCAGCACATCGTGCTTTTTCTCTTCTTATTTTATGGATGGCGACGTGTTAGTATTTTTCTGGAATTTCTGATAGATTGGATATACTCGTGGCGATGACTGTAGCTTGTAATTTGTCATTTTAATTTCTAATTTTTAATTCCTAATTCGTAAATGTAGCGAGATGAATTGCCATTCTTAACAACATTCTCTGTACTATAATACTACAATATACTACATAATAATACTACATACTAAACTACAATAATTTACACAAATAATTCATATTAATTAACTGTAATTACTACAATATACTACAATATATAACAATAATACAATGTATAACAATATGACAATAATTTCCACGAATAATTCACATTAATTTTCCATAAATAGCATAAAGCTAACTCGAGAACCGTTTCATCGCGTGTCGGGAGCCGGTGCGAAAAACGAGCTGTTAACGAAACGCCATCTTCTCTCACGGCGCCGATACGATAGGGTACATCGAGGGCCACAATGGAACTAATTTAAGCGGAGCTTACCAAATCGCGGACAACCGACGGGTCCATCAAAAGCGCGAGCCCATCTCTCCGCGGATCGCATAGAAAATGTCCGAACGGAACAATGGGGCCGGGTTAGACAGAGCGGGGCGATTTTTTTTTTTTTAAAGCCGCTCGGTATTTGGAGCCCCGGACGAGGGCGCGGGGGGTGGGGGGAAAAAATGTTTGAAAGCTTAACGAGGCATTGAGGTGCATTCAGACGGGACGTCCGCGATTTTTATTGAAAAATTTGGCGCGTCAAGTTGTTCGATCCGCGAGATCGGCTACGCAATCGGAATTACATTCCGCGGTGAAAAGAGATGGGAGGGGGGGCAGGCAAACGCCGCGGCATTTTCTGGGCGGTGTTCGTTGACGCCGTATTGTGGGAGGGATCGTGCCCGCGTTATCGGCCGTTCCTTTCGCCCGCTGCGAGATCGCCCTTCCGATTTTTTTCCAGAACGATTTCGTGCCGCTTTCCCCGGGAAATCGAGCCCGCGGAAAACTCTTCGCCAAGTGTAAAAGAAACAATTGCATCGTTTCAGAACGTTCTGAGTACATTTTTTATTTCAAGAGTTATTGAATTTGTTAATCGAAATTGAACAATTTTTAAAATTGATTTTTGACACACCCTGTATATTATCTTACCTAAATTCACCTCAAAGAAATTTATACAATCAAATTACATCCTGATAAATTATTAGAATCATTGACAGACTCGACATAATTATTTCACATTTTTAAATTGAGTATAGAATATGCTAATTCTTAATTTCCTTAAAACAAGAGGAAAATGGACCGCACCCCTTTCATAAACGGACCAATTTTCGCGGACCGTCGTCTTCGCTCCCGTCGCCGATCTACACCGATCGATCGCGGATTCCCGAGCGCCGTCGATGGAAATCGTCGCGCACACAGACCCGATAAGAATCCGTTCGTTTTAATTGGACGATAATGAAAACCTCTCGGATTTACTTCGCCGCGGTGCAGCGAGAACGCGTTTGAAACGGTTTTGCTGCGCGGCCGCCTCGAATGCAAATCACCGCCGTCTACCGAAACGTCGAAATATCGAATCGTTTATTATACAATATGAAAATCTCCATTGTGAATATTTCAATGCGGCGTCGCTTAGGCGATGGTTTTATTCTAGCCGGGCCTCCGGATCGCGCGCGCACGCTTCGAGGTGTCTCCTTCAGATTACCGAGAGAATCAGAAATGATTTACGATTCCTCTCTTTAGGATCCTGTCCCCTGGGGTGGGGGAGGGGGGGAGTAACAATGAAAATCGCTCGGCGAATTTGAATTATTGTAATCGCGACTCATCGCTCGGAAATTCGCTATAGGTTCTCCATCGTTTCTTCCTGTCAGCGAGTTTCCAATGCGTCGCCTTTTTTAATGCAAATGAATGTCACTGGAAATAATGAAGAGAAACGATGGTATACAAGGTGTTGAAAAAATGTTTAAATATTTGGAAGCGAGGAAATGGTTCCTCGGATTATTTGGAGCAACTTTTTCCTTTACAGAAATTTTCTACGAGGCGTCGTTGACGAGTCATTAAAGAAAAACAGTGACCAATGAGAGAAGAGCCGCCTAGCGTCAGCCGAGCTTGCTTCCTATTGGTCAGCGCTTTTTCTTAATAACTCGCGAATAAAGCCTCGTAGAACATTTCTGCTAAGGAAAAAGTTGCTTCAAATGATCTCAGAATTATCTTCATGTATATATTATTTTATTATTTTACTCTTTTATATTTTATTACTACGGTTACGGTTTCCTAAACTTTTTTAATATTCCAGGAATATTTCCTACGCATTTCTTTGTCATCACACTTATGGTTTCCGTGTCCTCTTTAACAGCTATGGTTTCCTATACTCTTCGAATACCACCTAACACTATAACCCAATGAAATTTACATTCAGTCTCCAAATTCTCCTCAAAAATCAAAGAACAAAGTTCCAAGCGATACACGCTTCCCTCGTGCGAGCAATTTTGTGATAGAAACGAGCGAATATCTCGTTGATTTAATTGAACGTTTCCGCGGAGCCCGATTCGAAAAACCATGGTTAAACGACTGACAGACAGTGCGTTTTCCGCTCTTACGTAGCTTCGTGCCGCGGACGAAATAATATATATATATATATATATTTTAATTACATTCCGCGGAATTCGACGTAAAAATCAGAGAGCGGGACGGAATGTTATTCCGCGTGATACATCGTTCGTCGGCGGCGTGGAATAACAGGGGAAGGTAGTTGGACAAATAAAAGGAACGGTCATTTAAATTTTCGTTTGGGTTGCCTTTTTCTGGGCCGTCGCCGTCCCATTATGCGGCACGAACCCGCCGATGGGTCAATGCTGGGTGCCCCGACGACGTCACTCATGGTTACGTGTAGGTCGCTGCGGGCAAAATGTTCGTAACAATAAATATACATTAACATGGTGCGGGACGGCATACCTGTGATATTATCGTTTTATTTTATGAAAAATACTGGGGAAATTTTTGCATCGAAAATGTGAGCATACAGGAACGTTTTACGAACATACTACCGTCTACGTTTAGGCGAAATTCTAACTCTATTCGTCAATTCTTCAAAATGGATATTGAAGAAGCAATTTGATCAGGTATCCCCCATTTCTCGATTGTCAGACGTTTTTGAGACATTGGGAAAGGGTTAAACATATGCGCTTCGAAGAAAATCGAAAGCGAAGCGTAGATTTCGTAGTCGCCGCATTCGCAGCCGCAGCGAGGCGATTCGCGGCAGATCGGCGAGTGCAAACGGGCGTAAATTCGCGTGAAAGAGTCCCAAATGTCGGCTGAATCGCGCGTTCAGATACTCCGGTTGTATTTCTGTCCGCGGCGCTCCCGTTTCGCCGATTATCGTCTGACCTTCCGCGCGCGTATTCAGTCCTGCGCCGCTTTGTCGTCGCTTTTCTCCGCAACAAAGGAAACCCGGTCGGTTCGAAGGTTGCCGCGGGTATATGGGTCGATTTTAAGGTTCTAACCTACATTTGCATCGCGCAAACGGACCGGCGGGGGCCTCTCTGCCAATCCACCGAGAAACAGAGGCTCGGGATGGCCAGCGACGCGGCTCGCAACGACTGCCTGGCGCACACGCGGCAAAGGTAAAGGTCAGGCGGGAACCCGCCGCGAACGACCGCTTTTGTGCAAGCTTCGATTCCAATCGCCAAACACCGCGATTAGTATATTTGAAGACCGGGTTCATGATACGGGCGATTGCAAACTCTGTTGTGCACGAAGGACTATCGACGTGCCTTGCCCTCCTCTGCTCTGCTCTCTGCGAGTCGACATTCAGCGATTCTTCATTACAGGGAGACAGCTCATGGTGCCATAATGTCATGGAGTTCCAGGTGAAATCGAAGGATTCTTTATACAAATTAACGCGTTCAGCAACTTCGATTTATAGGGTCTTCACCATGATTTCGAGCTTTTCTACCACTGTGTCCTCGCCGCAACTAACAAGATCCGATCGCGCGAAGTCTTTAATAATCGCCCGAGCGAACCGATTACAAGGCGACGCAGCAATTTGTCAGACTCTGGGCAGCCACGGCGGCGGTTCACCGGCGGATTAAACGAGTCCCGGGATTCGATCCGGTCCCGATGGATGAGTTCGATAATCCATATCGACGAGGAAAATTCCTCGAGGGAAAAATCCTACGGCGAAGGGATTCCCAAGATGCCTTACCGAGGAAGCACGGTGAAGTTTAAGGGATAAAGCAGGCTAGAATTGCTTCGGAGCCAGCCGGCCGTCACGGCCGTTCTCTTGCTTCTTCAGTTAGCTTGTTAAGTCCATCCACCGCCGCGAGGCTCTCTTCCCCTTTTTTTGCAACCGGCGGCCCTTCGAAGGGTCTAGGTTCAAAATTTCATAGAAGCTCAAAAATGGCTCTATCTTTGATTTGCTGTAATTTCGCTAAAAATAATCGCACAGGGATGAACCTAGGCTCATTTTAAAGGGGAAAGTCTGCCCTTTCAGACGCCCTAAGCCATTTTTATCGTTTCTATTTATTTGGGCGAGCAAACTTGACCAAAATAATTTCTCAAGTTCCAACTTTGGTCGGAAGTTGTAATAGTTTTTTTCGCGGCAAATTCTTCCATGGTTATCTAGAGGGAAGCTTTACCTTTCCAACAAGCCAAACCGCAGGTCTCTACGATTTTTTTTGGCCGAGTTATAGCAGTTTTTGTGAAGTCATCCATTTTCGACCAGCCAGGGGCTGGCCATGGCAGGCTCAAAAATCGCTCTATCTTTGAGCGGCTGTAATTTCGCTAAAAATAATCGCACGGGGGTGAACCAAGGCTCATTTTAAAGGGGAAAGTCTGCTCTTTCAGATGCCCTAAGCCATTTTTATCGTTTCTATTTTTTTGGGCGAGCAAACTTGACCAAAATAATTTCTCAAGTTCCAGCTTTGGTCAGAAGTTGTAATATTTATTTTCGCGAAAAAACTGCAGATAGATAAAATGGAGAGTTAAACAAATAGCTTTAACTTCGTTCGCGTCCCAGCAAGTGAAATCGACCGGAAGCACTTAATTCGATTAATTCCTCGATTTTTACAGACCACTAGCGGAACCGCTACAGTTCGCTCCTAGTTTGAACGTCGAGCTGGAATGCTCGGCCCAATTTTCGAGCGGGTTTATGTGATTATTTTCGAGCGAGTTGCCGCGCGCTCGTCCGGTTACGTCGTCGATCGTCTCCCGGGTTATTTACGACGCCGCGAAATTCGAATTTCGAACGGCCGCGTTTGTTTGCGCGCGCGTTCGCCCGCGTGTAGAAGAAACGATGACACGCGGAGAGAGATAGAGAGAGAGGTGAGTGTGTCGGTGCGCGTGGAACGGTAACAAGCACTTTCATCGGTTCCATTCGATCCGTTCCTTGTCCCCGCGCGCGTGCAGCACCACCACCGGCTTCCCTCTTTTCCGTATTGTCTGGCGCGCAGGGGCTGTCTGTTTTATCGAACCCGTAAACGACGCCGACTATCAGGGGCGCGTTGATTGCCGTGAGATTGCACCGCGAGACGCTTTCTCACTGGCTCGCGCCGCCTCCTATTTTCCTATTGGACCGTTTGTTTTTTTGGTTTCTTAAATGCGCAGCGCTCCGACCGACATCCACACCGTAATGCAATCCATCGGATCCGCGTACTTTGTTCCAAACGACTTCGAATGCGCTACGATTTCGTACGGATTCGTTTTACAAATAAATAACAATTGTTTGTTCGACGGTGCGGTAAATGAAAATTATGAACAAATCCCCAAAAAATTCGTACTCTCTTCCTTAACAATTAAAAATATGTAACCTGCCTTTCCCAGAAAATTCAGCGCCGTAACCTAAGTCCCGAATAGAACGGAATGAAGCTAACAGCATAGAAACAACTACGGAACAGTTGTCACTTAAGGTTGATTGGCGCTCCGGATACTCCGGTACATCCGCCGGGCAGTTCGATAAAACACAGTAGCACTAATTACTCCTACAGGCTCGGGGAACATCCACTGTGATCCAGAAGCCGAGAATATAATTATCGTTCGGCTGCCGATAATTATATCGCGGCGAGTATATCGGGCAAAAATCCGCCGGTTTCTATCGTGACTCCAGCTTTCAAGTAGAAAAGTCTGTTATTGATCAGACGGCCCCCGCCCGAGCGAGAGAGAGAAGGTCCTTGATTATTCATTCACATTTAAAAGCAACAATACTGCATATTTTACGGCATAGACTCGTTTTAGGTCAGGTTTTATTAGCAATTCAATATTGGATACCAATTACCCTTTCCGCGTTTCTCGTGTCCCGCAATAAATAAGCGTGCTGGGAGGGGGTGGCTTTGTAGAACACTCTCCTTTCTTATTCGTGTACTCTGCCGCCATTGAAAATAGCCGCGGGGGCGAGTTAGGC
The DNA here is from genome assembly GCF_028453695.1 of Augochlora pura. NCBI lineage: Eukaryota > Metazoa > Arthropoda > Insecta > Hymenoptera > Halictidae > Augochlora > Augochlora pura. Next base: position 20,211,510 of record NC_135772.1, on the reverse strand, counting down.
TCACGCGCGAGAAAGTGTTGTTCAACGTTTCTATGCATCGCAATTATGTGCTAATAAAAATCATTTCTAAATACGGCGAATTCGCTCGGTTTACGGCGACGTTCTTCTTATCGATGCGTGATAAGGGTTTGTTTTTAGATTCGAGCGCGCGCGCGCGCACGTTTCCTCGTCCCGGTAATTCGGTCTACGAAAATAGCAGCTGATTTCGCGGATAATTTACATTTTATCCGGCCGTGATCTCTTCTACCTGGTACTCATAAATGTTTTCCATAAAACTGCCGCGGCATCGATGTAACTAGCTTCTGCATTTATTTGTAATAAAAATTAGGCAATATATAATAATATATATTATGATATCATATTTGGATAAATATTAAATAAAATCAAGAATATTGTAATATACAGTGAAACCATCGACAAGCACATTTTCAAATATAATATAAAATAAAGTGCAATAAAACAAGCACATAAAAAGCATTACAATAAATTCAAAATATATAATACCTTGTATCTTTTTAATATTATTAAATATATGTTTTATTTAATACTTATACAGTCGAATTACAAGCTCTCTATTTCGCACTATAAAAATATAAAACAGAAAATACTTTGTTTAAACAGAGATATTACCCTTCGTAAATGCCGCCATAAAAATGCAAATATTACAGGAAGGAATTGTGAACGTCGATAAATTGAAATGAATTCTTCGGAACGGATGCCGGGCTTAAATAACGGAAGTACCCGGAAAACGCGGTGGTCTACCGTCGCGTAAACACCGGTGTTAATTGTTTATCAGGAATCGGCCGCGGGTCGGACGTAATCGTTTCGTTGAAGGCATTTGAAAAACGTTTCCACCACCACCACCACCACCACCGGGGCACAGTTGATTACTATCTTTCCACGGAGTCCTTTTATTTGCGCGCGGCCATGGGATACCGCGGCCGATCGATGCGGCAAGTGTTTCAGATACCGAAAAGGTCACCGGTGAAGGTGTGCGCGGATACTGCCGCCGCCGCTACCGCCGCGCGTCTTGGGGTAATTGACGATGTTCACCCCGTGGTATTTCCGCAAATAAATTACAAATTTCAACCGTGCAATGTCGCCAGATATGAATCACGAGAGACTCTCGTGTCCTGTTACCGCGGCGATCCGATTACCGTGCCCCCGCCGAATCTTTTATGCGAAACCGAAACAAACTAATTGCTGAACCGAAAGAAGCTAATCGCAGAACCGAAAGAACCTAATCGCAGAACCGAAAGGGAACGCCCATTATATCTGTCGGCTGAAGTTGCTCGTACCGATGACCTTGCCGGTTTCAAGGTTATGGAAACTGCTGCTATGTAGCGCCTCCATTTTTGATTGCAGAAATTGCGCTTTCGTGACGGAGAGATTATGGTAGAATTTACTTAGGGTTCGTTGTTGTAATCTTCGCGAGCTATGCTACGAATTTCATTCGTTGTTTAAATAATTCTTCGATTGTTAGAATTCTCTGATTTTCAGAGCACCTCGTTGGTCAGCAAAATTTATTTACAAAAATTTTAGTTGAGGGCTCTGTCTTTTTAAAAATAAATACTCACTAGTATATACCTTGTACTATATCAAAAATTTATTTAGAAAAATTCCAGTTGCAGGCTCTGTTTTTTTAAAAATAAATACTCATACGTATATGGTATACCTTTTATTATATAAAAATTAATTAACCAGCGTGACGTTAGACATTGGTACAACATTCCCTAATTTAATTCACTGGGTTCATCCACCTCATTTCTCCCCCCACCACTTATTTATTCCCACGGAATGAAAAAGTTTCGAAGAAAGACGGGGAGGAAAAAGGCCGCGACGGACAGGGCGCGCGAGTTTGATAATTGAATCGGCATTTCTCCGTAATTTTTCATCTTAAAAGTCTCGTCAGGGTGAATGGAATCCTTGATATCCTTCGCCCCGAGGAAATAATCCTTTGCCTCCGACTGAAAAGAAGCTCGTTAATGGAAGAAGATGCGCGTCAAAGGGGCGGGGAGAGAGAGAGAGAGAGAGAGAGAGAGAGAGAGAGAGAGAGAGAGAGAGTGGTCTTTCTCTACTGATCTACGGATAATTACGCGAATTATCATTATCCTGGCGACGCCGCCCGGGAAATCGGTAATTGATCATCGAACTCCGAGTTTTCTATTCTCCTGGCGACGATCCTCGGTTTTCTTCGAAAATTTTAATAATTTAAAATAAAAAAAAATCAATTAATAATTTAAAATACAAAAAATCAATTAATAATTTAAAATAAAAAAAACACGATCTCAAAATATTCTAACAATACAATAATTATTTAATCTAACCCTCTCGATTACAAAATGTACAAACACGCTCCAAAATAATATTTCAAACATTTTAAACAGCACTTTTTCGGCGATTTTCCAAAATACTTCGTTCCCTGGTAAATGATTGCTGACACGTTCCGCCGGAGAGAGCGGCGGTTCTTTAAAACTCGGCAGCATTAGGAGCGCATCGTTACCGAGAACGAGGGCTCGTTCGCGTCCGGAAATCGCGCGAAGGAAATTTCATTTCGCTCGGCGATCAGCGGTCGAATAATTCCGAATTAATTCACGGGGGAACGATTTCGGACGGCCGGGCCGTGAAACGAGCGTGGCGCTGTCTGAAGGTGAAAACCTAAACCGCGTTTTGCGGCTGTAAAGACGGAGGCAGAGAGAGTCAGAGAGAGTAAGAGAGATATAGTCAGAGAGTAAGAGTGAGTAAGAGAGATATAGTCAGAGAGTAAGAGAGAGTAAGAGAGATATAGTCAGAGAGTAAGAGAGAGTAAGAGAGTCAGAGTCGAAGACACAGAAAGAGAGATAGGGTGAGTGAGAGAGAGACAGAGAGAGAGCGAGAGAGTCAGAGACAGAGCGAGCCAGAGAGAGTGACTGAGAAAAAGGGAGCGAGAACGACAGAGACAGAAAGGGAGCGTCGGAGAGGGGGAGGGGAGGGGTGGTCGGGGGCGTCCCTGAGCAGGGACAAAGGAGGGAAGAAACGGTAGACGTCGACCAGATAAAAAGGAATAGGAAAAGGAGTTTAAGTCGATAGGGTGCCGCGGCTCGAAAACAAAGGAGAGACCCCTTTCCAGCGGCTAAGAAAGGAGCCGAACAATTTAATCAGCCGATCTCTGTCTTCGATCGCGCTTTCAGGTTTCAGCCCGGCGGCTCAGCCCGTCGTCGCAGAAACGAAATATTCGCTTCGATCCCCTCGATCTCGTCCCACCGTTTTTAATTCCACGGTTACCCCTTTTTTTTTTATTTTATTTTTGATTTCGTTCGGCGACGTTCGTGACCGGAAAACTGCGTGACGCGACGAAAAAGGGAACGAGTCGATACGCATCGATAAAATGGCTCTCTGCACACCGCCGCGATCGACCGTGAGACGTCGTTTTTATTGTTGCCGTTGGCGGGGGTTGTTTCTTTGCTCCGCGATTTTTTTCGAAATTTTTATATTATTTTTATATTAATTGTCTCTGCTTTTGGCTAGTTTAGGGTGAAGATGCAGTGACCTGTAATTTTGTAGGAGAAGAATTTAATGTAGGAGAGCGTTTTATTATTGCTATTGGGAGGGGTAGTTTTCTTACTCTGCAATTTTTAATTAAGTTTATTTATATTTTAAAACATGCTTTAAAGGCGTCTTAAAACCCAGCTTGAAATCGTCACAAATTTAATATTATTTTACCATCTGAAAGACGTCTCCAAAACGTCAATTTTAGGACCTAAAACATCCAGACCTAACCTAGCAATAAAAAGGGAACATCCACTACTTATTACAACAATCTTACTACTCCAATACCAAACAAAATCGAACAAATTTGATATCCCAATACCAACCTAAATCCCGCGCCTAACAAGTCAGCCGACCCGTGAAGATCCACGACTGCATCCCGCCAGCAAAAATACGGAATAAAACGCGAAGTAGCTAGCCAGCCGTCGAGTTAATAAATAAGTCGAAGGACAACAGGTCGAAGAAGTTTCGTTTAATTAAGCCGGCGAGGAGACCGCGCGAGCTTACAAGCACCGAAACAGGAGCGAGCGAGCGAGCGAGAGATGTTCGAGGGACGTTCCCTCTCCGGCGGAATAACGCGTGCAGAAATTTAATTATCGTGCCGCGCAAGAAGCGACGGTTCTCCGTTCGCGAGTCAACGGATCCGCGGCGTTGAATTATTTGCTTTGGTCGGTGTATTATGCAGGCCCGGGGGCGCGCAGGAGTGCCGAAATTATTCGCTGACCCCAAAAAGAAAACGCCGCAACCCGGAGGAGGAGGTGGAGGTGGTGGAGGAGGAGGGGGAGGAGGAAAGGCTCGGCCCGTCCTTTTCAACTCGGCGTTACCCTTCGTCTTACTGGAATTTCCGTGCCACGGAGCTTTTTCTGTGAATGCGCGCTCCGCGAGCCGACCTTTTGAACGGGCGGTCGCACGACAACCACACACACATACACACACAGCAGCAGACAGCCGAATAGCTAGAAGGAAGCACCGGATCTGTCCTTTGAAAAATCGCCCGTTCATTCCCCGGGTAATTCCTCTGACGAATAAGCTAAACCGGCTTCGACAATGGCTCCCCCCTCGGTCGAACTCCTGCGGCGGGCCAGTTACCACACTCTGCCAGCCCTGACGGAACTGCGAGCACACTCGACGAACCCGATACAGATCCTCCTCCTCCTTGGCTTAACGCGTTATTTAGAAACGATTCGGAGGGGCGCCGGTCGCGCGAATCACTCGGCTGCGAGGTGACGATATTATTTGGCCGTGTTTAAATGGTTTGTAGGGTAGTGTGTTCATTGTATTATATTGAGGGTTAAGATGGTTAAGGGTTAAGCAAAATAGAAGGAAGTCGAAAAAATCCCCAGTGCCATACATTTTTTATTCTTTTATTTTTATTTAAAGAAGTGACTCGATTTTAGGGAAATATCGAGTTGTCCCAATTTCTAGATTTTCAATATTTTTATTTCATGAACTTACTCGATTTTAGGAAAATATCGAGTTGTCCCAATTTCTAGATTTTCAATATTTTTATTTCATGAAATTACTCGATTTTAGGGAAATATGGTGTTGTCCCAATTTTTAGACTTTTAATATTCTTATTTAATTTTTGAAAAAGATTTTTCATATTTAAAGTGTATGCTTATATTATATATCTCATATTATATTAAATTTCACGTTTGAAACGTGCGCTTAGTTTATACGTGTCATGTTTAAAACGAGTGCGAGCATTACGTACGGATACATCGTATTTAAAACGCGCACTTAAATTACGAGTATCTCGTACTAATAATGTATGCTGAAATTAAATATATCATGTATTCAGGCTGCATGCTTGGATCACGTATATTTTATATTGCAACCGTACGTTCAACTTATGCGCGTTGTATCTTTAAATTTGGTAAACCGGCCACTCGAATTATACCATTTTAATGCACTTTTCCATTTATATTATCCTCCTCGAAAATATTAAAAAATTGCTAAAATACAAATAGTACTTTATATATTTTTTACTCTATTAATAACATTGAACATGCATTTGAAAAACTTATTTTTTTTTCTTTAAATCTTGTCTTAACTCCAATAAAATACGTAAAATTGAAAAAATAACAAAACCGTAAATTTCTCGATGCAACAGCCACTGTATCAAGCAACGAATTTCCCGCGCATTATACATTTCACGGAACTTTCGCTGGTTACAATTCACCGTCCGTTCTCCAAAAATTACGACCAAAATTGTGCACTTACAAAATTGGCCGAGCGCGGCATTAAAACCGCGCCGCGCCGCGAATTTTCCTTTGGTCGTTATTAATGGACCCGCGATCGCAAAAGGCGTTTCCCGTGTCCTCGCTCGGGCTCCGTAGACCGCAAACTTGCAGGCTTGAATAGTATCATTCGCGTTACAATAACCCGGCATCTTCTTTTCCGAGGGGCGCGCGACACGGGTCCGTTGTCGTACACGAGTGATTAATTGCGCACCGTCGACCGTCCCCCGAACTTCCGAGCCGCATTTTTCCAGCTGTTTCTGTTTAATCCGTATGCACCGACATGATTTATATCTCCATTTACCAGTGACCCACTTTGCCCCGGCCCACATCATTAGCCATTTATTTTGAAGCATTACGGCTTCCCCCCCGTGTTTAATTAAACACCGGCTACCCCCGAATTTTTCGTTCGGCAAAACCAGCCCCGACAGCCGGCGAACGTTTCTTGCGATTTCCACGAGAAACGCCTCGTAATACTCTTTCCCTCTCGCGGCTTGCGAACAGTGCGCGCCCCGCGAAATGTTCCGCGACATTAAAATTTAAATTAAAATTTAAATTACTATTTAAATTACAATTTAGATTACACGCCGCCGTATTGCGCGCGTTACAGCCACCGTGCGCGAACGTGGTATTTTTAATATTTTTATCTCGCGATTGTATTGATAATTGTTTTCGCTTCGTGATTTCTGCGTCAGCGATGATCATTGGTGCAATGATGGATTATTTTTTAATAGAATTAATAGTCGATGTAATATGAATCCTAAACACAGAATTGAGCTAGATTTTTATATTATATTATAAATTTGATATTTTATTTGCGAATGATGGTTCAATATTTTATTCAATTAGCAAATAGTTTATGTAATTCTATTTCTTTTTTATTGATGTTAATTTCATACCTGCGATCACTGGTATTAATATCCGTTTATTACAATTCCCACTAATTTCCGTTCACTATTATTGATGTTAATACCTAGTCATTATTAATATTAATTTCCACTAATTATTATCGCCGTTAATAGTCTCCTATTACCAATAAATTTCTTTCTCTGTGTTTTCCAGCAGATTATGAACAAAATATGCACTTCAGTTTTCAAAAACAAGAATCTACTTCCGATAAAAATATTTTTTTCGTTATGACAGTGTCCTGACAGGCAGAGCGCAAGGTGTTAACCGGAAGACCCAAGGATCGCATCCTTGAATCGTCTCGAAAGTTTCCGCGTCGCGGAGATTTTCGCCGGCTCGATCGCCCAGCGGAATTTCAATTTTGATTCGCCGGCCCCCATAAAAGCGACGGCTCCCGTTGGAGAAGACGTTCCAAAGCCTCTGTGTGTCTCGCGCGCGAAGTATCCCGCGGCCGACGTTCGTAATGGGAGTGTTTTAAAGCCGGGGCCACCCGCCGCGGCGCCAAGGCCCCGTATTTTTCATAAAATCATGAGAAGCGAGGCGGCATTGGCTCCAACCCCGGACGCGATGTTTCGTTCGCCGGTTTCATTGTGCGCCGGAAGTCGTAAAAGCTTCTCTCGCCGCTTCCCCCCCTCTCTCTCTCTCTCTCTCTCTCTCTCTCTCTGTGTCTCTCCGAAGTCCTCGCGGAACTGCTCCGGCATCCTGGCCGCCATTTAAGTTACATTTTTCTCGGGGACCCCGGGAGTGCTTCCACGACGTTATATAGGCTCTCACACGTTTCTACGATTTTTACCCGGCCTTGCCCCCCACCACCACCCCACCCCACGGACCATTTCTATTCGTTCGACCGTGCCGCCGCGAATTATTCAAGTTTTCGAGCGGGGCCGTCGTTGTAAATAAAATGCCATGGACGACGAGAGAACGAGAGAGCGCGCTTAGTTTTATCAGCAATGAAAACTCTACCTTTTTTTTTTTAAATTAGCTCGCAGTAGAAAATAAAATAACTCATCACCGTTATGATAAAACAATTTTCTTTTTTTTTTATTTTAAGCCTATACAGTAAACTCTAATATCCCCAACTGAAAGTCGTCGCTAATAACCGCAAGTGTAGTTGATGCGACGTAAAATACTATTTAAAAAAAAAGAAACAATTTGGAATTAGCAATTGCAATTGGCAATCTGCTATTAAAAAGTGTACACCTAGAGTCGATTTCTCTGCAAAGCGAAGTCCGCGAAAAGCCGTCCACTCGATGTAAAATAATTTCGACAGTTCAAAGGGAAAGAATCGTCCTTCGTGGAACAAGAAAAATTCGCCGAAGATCGTTTCGGCCTGACGAAAATTTATCGACGCGGTAACGTGGATAATTGAGTGAAGAAATTGCCGCGGTGGGGGGGGGAACAGTCGAAAACGAGTAGCTTATAATCCGGTAAGTTTCTAATGTTTCCAAGCGGTACACCGTTAACGGGAGACGATGTTTCCGCAGTCAGGATTAAATGAACCATAAAACGAACGATAAATTCCCGGACCGGGGCAGGACAGAAGTGCCGCGAAAGGGGGATCGCCGTGGGGTGGGGGGAGAGAGAGAGAGAGGGGTGGGAAAGGGTGGAAGGGTAGGTAGGAGGGAGGGACTGTTTAAAAAGGGCCGGTCGGAGGATGATTAAAGAAGAAGAAAGGCGATTAATTAAAGAGCTCGAAAAGTTTAATACATATTAGGCCCTCGCGAAGTGAAAAGTTTAATATCTGACAGTGAAACTATGGGGGAAAGACTCTTGTAAGCTTTAATGAGCGTGAAAGTTGATAAAGCGATTACGGGGCCGGTGGGGATGTACGTCGTAGAATGGGCGCTCCGCGCAAAGTAAAAATTCTCTTTTGAAACGTATAAAGGGCGGTGGCCGGCGATGGCGCAGGAGGGGGGGAGGAAGGGGGGAAGAAAAAACTGGAACGTGCCGCGGACTAATAGGACGGAAGATTACAAAGGACGAGAAAAAAAGATTGTTTCGTTGCGTCTAAGCAAGGCGGTGTCCCTCAACCCTTTTGCCAGCAGCCGCGCAAACTTCGTTCGCGCTAGGCGTCCCGTGAAATATTACGTTCACGGACGCGGAACGATTCGATGGAAACAAAAAGATGGCTCGCAGCGCGTCGAGTGGAACTATTTTGCTCCGCGGTCCTAAAAATGGCGGACTTTCTTTGGCGTTTTCACGGGGGATGCGCGTCTTGTGCTTTTTGATCGTCGCTCTTGCTACAAATTCGACGCATCTGTAATCGATAAATGAATAGATCAATTTTTTAGAATGTGCAAAGGGTTTCTCTTTTCGATAATTTAAGTTGAAATAAAATTGTTGTCATTGAGGGTTACAGTTTTCTTTTTCTTCGCCAGAAAGAATATAAAATATTCAATTAAACGATTTAAAAATTCGCGGAGAGCCCTTGGAAGAATTCTAGGTCAAATAAAATTGCTGTTTATAAAATGATGGTATGTCAAAAGTGATGTAAAAATATTTGAAAAAATAATGTGAAAACGTATCGAGCGACGGTGGTTTCTGAAATCAAATGAAGTTGTTGCGCCAGAAATCTCGGCACGAGTTAACGCGAATTAAAAGCCGTGAAATTTGAACGGCGGCGGCGGCGGGGTGGGGGGTCGTCGTTATTTATTTTTCAAGTAGCGGCGCGCGAGTTGCCGCGCCGGAAGAATATGAAAATTTTCCGCGCGCGCGCGACATCATTATCAACCGGTGAGCGAACGAGAGACGTAACACAAGTCGGCTTAATGGGGGGGCGCAAATTGGGGGGGTTGAGGGGGGAAAGAAAAATGGTGTACGTGCTTTGCATTTCAAGTGGGCCGCGCCAGGAAACAGATTCAAGGTGATTAATTGTAAAGCAAAGTTTAACCGCGTTAAGGTCGCGTAAATCATGACGTTTGAACTTTGACCTTGGCATTCCGAAACGAGGTGCTCAACCATTACTGAAATCTCGGTGCCACACCGATTCTTACGGAATATGGGGAAGCCGACGCTGTTTTCAACGGCGACGATCATCGACATAATTATTACACGCAGTTTTAATTGCGACGAACGCAATTTCTTCCTCTTTTTATTTTTCTGCGATTTAATAGTGATCGTAGGAGTCTGGATAAATTGCAGCAGCCGTTGTAAAAAAAAATGGTTATGTTATCAGCGTTGAAATAACCATCGAAACGGTGTCAAACTTGGCAGGAAAGAATCAATTTATTATGATATTGCCCCGCCACCCCCGATCAATTATACAACGTCCCCGTTTTCGTATAATTCCGTTCCAGTCTCCGGCGACCACTTTATATCCTGAATTCCGTAAGCAACAATAAGAAGTATTCTTGTCGCGATCGATTAAAAAAGAAAAAAAAACGGAATAGCAACGCTGGTTCCCCCGTTGGATTTTCCAATATTTTAAATGGGATTCGTTCATTCTGTCAGAACGGCGGATAAATTTTTGATTGGCACGTTGAATTGCAGCTATATTCGGCCCGCACTACGTATCATACAGATGTTGCATGATTTATGCGCGCGGCTCTAACTATGGCCTGGATTCAACCGTGTAACGAAACGTGTCCTAAATGTAGATTCGACTTTTTCCAATTATCTTGACACGCCGGATCAAATTAATTCCAAGCTTATTAGCAATCTGGCATGACTTTCTATTTCTTGTTTATTTCTATGGAGCTATGTTTATTTGTTCATTATTGTTTTTTCCTTCTATTTGATATAGGGTGCTTTAGGGTTGAAATTGAGAAACTTTAGATGGGAAATTTAGGTCTGCGAAATGAATAAATATAATTTCGAGAAATATTTATTCTAGGGAATTTAATTTAATTTATTGTGTTAATTAATTTAATTTAGTATACTCAAAGTAGCTACGATTATTATATTTGCTGTACTACATACTAATTGCCTATATAATTGCCCAATCACCTATCAATGACAGAAATTATATTATCACTGCCCTAAATTCGCATCTAAAAATTGTCGATTTAATTCTGAAACACCCTGTAGAATTAAAGCACAGTATTTCTATCTAAACTAACTAACTGAACTTATCATCCAAATAGCTCCTAAAGAAAGCATTCGCGAGCATACCTCAATACGAAAAATTCGCCTCACCTTCGCACACAATAAAATTCGTCAATTCAACCCTGAAACGTCCTCTACACTCGAAGCGCGGCTGTTCCTATTTCGCCGAAAAATCCACGGTCTAGTAACCGCGACGCAACAATAGCTCACAGCAACGGCGGCGAGCACTCGCAGCAACCGAATCTCAGTTTTCCCTCGAACACGTGCAAATTGCCAGACAAAACATTCGGCCGGCGGGGCGGGGCGGAAAGGCTAGAAAAAAATAAATCAAGATGCAACGACCCCGTGAAGCAAAAGCGAAAGAATGCTCGCCGAAAAATCCCAGCATCCATCGTGTCGTCGTCGTCGTCGTCGTCGTCGCGTGGGAGAAAAAAATGCTTCCGCGAATCTCATCGTAAACCCGACGGAACAAAGCGTTCGCTGGGCCGCAGAGGGGAGAGGGGAGAGGAGAGGGTGGAGGACTGGACGAATAATAAATTCCGAAGTAACGCGTGCCGATTTATCCGGCGGAGGGTTGTTCCGGCTGGAAGAGGGGGGAGGTCGGGGGTGGTGGTGGTTGAAAAAACTTCCAAGAGATGGTCCCTCAAAGGCGTCGAGGGAAAAAGGCGGCCACGAAAAGACGCGGCAACGTCGCGCTCGTGTGCCGGCTGTACGGCGACGCCGGGCGTCGCGGGGCGTCGTTGGGGAGGGGAGGGGTCGGTTCGCCGCCGGTGGTGGGGATGACCGATCAATATGGCGGCAGGGGAGGGTGTGGCAGAGGTACGAAGGGAAGTTTTCGGTGCGGCGGGGTTAATCCATGGGTACGGGGCGCAGGTATGCTTCGTCCAACCGACCGATTCTATCGCGGCTCTCTCCTGTGCGACCTTGAGCCTTTTTTTTCTCCGACCCCCACACCCCCTTCTAGCCCTCCAAGAAAATGCGGGCGAGTGCCGATCGTTTTCTTACCCCGCGCCACCCTCGGGAACACTGTCAACCTGTACACTACGGGCGTACAGAATTATTCCAGTTAATCTTTCCACGATTTTCGGGGGCTCTCTCTCTTTGTGCGGAAGGTCAGCCGTGGGGGAAATTATTATGTCGGGACTCGTGATTTAGTGGTCCAGATGGTATTTAGTTTAGTGTGTTGCGGAGTAGAGATAAGGGTGTGCAGGATGCTGGAGAAGTTTTTGGAATGATTTTGGGGATGTTTCGGGTGGCGCTGAAATCTTTTTGTCGACCTCGATGAGGTATACGGGGTGGAGAATTCGTCGAATCAATCACGGAGATGTACAGGGTGGTGAGGAAATGGTTAAATTCATCTGGAAGAGGCGAAGGGTGGTGGAGAATTTTTTAATGTTGCCTTGGAGGTATACAGGGTGGTGGAGAATTCTTTCAAAATTACCTTGGTGGTATACAGGGTGGTGGAGGATTTTTAAATTTATCTTGGAGGTATACAGGATGGTGGAGAATTTTTTAAAGTTGTCTTATAGGTATACAGGGTGGTGGATAATTTTTTAAAGTTGCCTAGGAGGTATACAGGGTGGTTGAGAATTTTTTAAAATTACCTTGGTGGTATACAGGGTGGTGGAGAATTTTTTAAAGTTGCCTTATAGGTATGCAGGGTGGTGGATAATTTTTTAAAGTTACCATTCAGGCATACAGTAAAATCGTTGAATCAATATAGTTCCGCGATCGCGATTTCCACGGGCATCGAATAAAGATATTGTTTCGTAGATCCGTATCGATTCGCGAGCAGCAATGGTAACTAATCCGGCCCGCGGGATTCGCGATGGCTGGGAAGTTGGCTGTTTAGTGATTCGGATATTCGGTATCAATAACGATAAGTATCAAACGAGGTATCGGTTAGGCGGTTGGCATTGTCTACACGGGCTTCGAGTGCAGGCTGCAGTGCCGGGGCGCACTCGACCAAACAATGCGGAATCGTCCCGGCAACAAATCCTACTTTGCACGCTCTCATCTCTGGCACTCAAGCTAATCAGAATGGTACATTTCTTAATGAAACAACTACCTCGCCCCACGCCGTGTACATTGTAGTTTTCTGACGGGGAATTCTGATGGAATTACCCTCGAACCTCGGAGTTTCGGCTCGGAATACTAAATAAACGAGAGAGAGAGAGAAAGAGAGAGACCGTACCCCTATCGGCGCCGCGATTGTTCAATCACTGCTCCCTCTTGTTAACATTTCTCCTCGGGACAACGTCAAGTTCAGCTGCCACATTCTGCGCGACAATTAACACGTCCCGGTTGCCCAATTAACATTTATAATGTGCAAAGGAACGCATCGAGTTGGGCGAATTCGTCGCCTTTCGTAAAACTTGCCTTCATCTTCTACCAGTGTCGAAATCTATTTTGTCGATTTCTATAGTATGTGACATAGAGTTCTATATTTTGTAGACTATATAGCAATGTATAGTATATATTATATAGCAATATATAGTGTATATTATATAGCAATGTATATTCAACATATAATATTATTCGGTATATATTACAGCACATATTATGCAGCTAGAAAATACATATTACAAAGTATACATAATATAATACAATAAAATAATATAAAATAATTAATGTGAATCTTCATATTATCTATAAAGGTCTACAGAAAACCTAACATGTACATACGAACAGTAGCTTAAAAAATACGTCGAAAAAGATTCGTAAAGAGTTACAGCATATTCTGTAACTATAGCAAAGGCAGTCGCGGTCGACTGGCTTTGTATCAACGACCAATCGAATAGACCGAATGGATTGAAATATAATTCACCGAAAACCATTCGAAAACCAGAATGTAAATTCAGAAGCAATTTCCAATTGGCGTTGAATTTTTATCCGTTCGCGTTTTAAAAAAAATGGGGATTCGCGAGTGCAATTACGGTGCCCCGATCAAAGCAGTCCGCTAATTGGTCACTTCGATAATCAGAAAGTTCACGGAACTACACCGCCGCCAACCACGTTTGTTCTGTCCAGAACGTCGAATGTATGCACATGTTTCCGCATTTTTCTCGCAAAATACACGAAACCGATTTATCGATCGATGCTCCCATCATTTCGGAAATAATAAAAAACATGGCGCGCGTCATTGCCCCCCCTCGACGAGAGAAATCGAATTATTCCATGGCGAGAGGCTGTTCGCGAATGGGAAAAGTTGCGATTTGAAACAAAAAAAAAATACGGCCAACTTTTTGCACAGATAATTGTTGAAGTTTGTTGAAATTTTGCACGATCCCGGATCGAAATTAATGAAACGAGCGGGAATTTTTAAAAAATTCTATCATCGTCGGGATTAAATGAACGAGGAGCGAGAAAAAAAAGCTCCGTATTGGTTTTATTTAATAGGGAACGGTGCTGATAAATCGGTGATATATGGGTGATATTAAGTAAAAATAATATTAAGTAGATGTGTCGTTAAATAAACCATGCAAGCTCTGCGCAGGTCGCATAAATTTACAAGAGACCTGAATAAAAAATTGAGTAAAGGGAAGAATCAATAATTCTCCCTGAAATTATTCAGTCGATTTATAAAACTTTCAATCGATTTATAGAATTTGGTGCAATTGATCCAGAAACTCTAGTTAACATTTGCTTGACAATTTGGTTACGTGGACACGTGTACTGGAATTCTAGTGCACTATAGAATTCTAGTAGGCCATTACGCGTTCGGAAGGTCCTCCCTTAACGCATCCAGCCGGCGTTTGGTAACACGAGGCCCGTCGCTCATTTTTCCCCGAAGAACCGACGCGAACGCGGTTCTTCCGTTTCTCTTGGTTGCGCCCGTGCACCGTGGGGAAGTGCAACGTTGGAATTCCGGGAGAATAACTCCTTCCGAGTAGCCTAGGGTCCGAGACCGCGCGATAAGGGAGGAATAGTATCTACCGGAAGCGGGGAAATTACCAACAGCGTATCGTTCGGGACTCGCCGCGCTCGCCGGCTACTGGAACTCGCTATGCTTTTCTTTATCCCCCTCTTTTTCTCTTTTCTCTTCCCCCCCCCTCTCTCTCTATCTTTTTTTCTCTCTATTAAGTGTCTTTACCCAAAAAATAGATAAAATGAAAGAATAACAAAATGTACTATATTTCCTCCGATAAAATCAATATTCTTAGTTGTTAATAATATGATAAAAAAAAATTAGTAATAATGTATACAACTGTACAGAATATTTTGGTATATATAACTATATAGTTATTACGTTACTACTAATTTTTTTTACTGTGTTAGTAGCAAATCGTAACTCTGATTTCATCGAAAGGAATATAATACTATGCTACTCTTTTATTTTATTTATTATTCACCAAACAAATTTAATATTACTTAATAATATTCAGCTTATAAAATAAGCTATAATAAGCTTGTTCGGCCTCTTATAGATTTTCATTTTTGACTAAAAAGATGTAATTCTTAATTCCTGTCGAAACAAACGGTAGCTGAATGGAAGGTACGAGAGGCACAGCAATTGGTGAGGGCACAGTAACCGGCTCCATCACGCGGCATCGACTATTTCATAGAGCCGGGACGTCGAGAAGGATTATTTTTCCGGGGCGATGCTATAGCCCGCGTTTTATCAAACCACCTTATCGACTGGCTTCGACCTCGACGCGCAACCTCGTCTTCTTCTCTCTCTCTCTCTCTCTCTTGCTTCTGCTCGCCGGATCCACCTCCCTCCGTATCGTCTCTCGTCTCCTCGTTCTTCGTCTCTCTCTCTCGGCGCCTCGTTCCGTCTCCTCGAGGAGAATACGATATTCCTGGCCCTACGCGTTTACATTCGCTCGATCGACCGTGAATATCCTTCTTTCGCCTGCCGACCCTCGAGGCACGAGAGAGCCGTTTCGAGACGCGAAAATTCGAGGGATCCCTACGTGTTATTGACGTCCACGAGCAACCCACCCCCCCTCTCCCAACCGGCCGGCCGGCTGCAACAGTTCGAGGCGCGTGCTGATGCACACCGGAAGTGATCGGCAATCCGCGGCCGGATGTCTGCCCACCCTGTTCTCCTCGTGTCCCGAGGAATCCCTTCGATGAAATTCGACGCGGTGTTTCGGAGTTATGGCCACCCTTTGGCAGCGCCACCCTTGGCTACCATTCCTTCGTAATCGTTTTATTTATATTTAAAAATATTAGTAGAATGTTATTATCACCTATACAATATTATTATTATCTGTATTTGAAAGTATTATTAAATTAAAGGTGTCGAACTCTGTCGATAAAATTTCAGTCTTCAAGACCTTAAAAAAGAACATTAGAAAAATTGGAAAAATTAGAAAAAGGGTCTTAGACATACGAAGCACCGTCTAAAATGCTCAACAATTTTATTTACCATGCCTTAAATAACTATTTATTATCTCTACGACGTGAAATAAATCTTCAAATATTATTTCAACCAAACAACGATATTCCCGACAGTTTGTTAGGTTATGTCAGGTTATGTAAAATATTTGTTTAACCGGGTCGGAATTCGGACGTCCGTCGTACACGTTTTATGGGGTAGCGGCAGCCATGAACATTTTTATCCGGTTTCGTAGGCCTACGAAAAAACGGGCGGAACTTACGAGAAAGTTTATCGCATCTGGAAGGACAGTTTATAGTCTAAAAATATTGGTACTTGAGGCAGTTCGGTAAGGCACAATGGCGAGGGTGGCAGGTCAAACATAAAAAATGCCTAGGGCCTGCGAACAACATGTTGCTGCGCCCTGCCCTCAGGAGCAGGCGTGCTCCTTTTATCTTTGCATACGACCTAGTTGCGTTGTCAGCCATTATTTGGCCGGACCAATTGTAGCACGCCGATGACTGGCAGCCCGGTCGCGGCACTGTCACACAATACTGTCGTTCCCGATATCGGAGATTCCAATTTTGGAAAGGTTGTAACATCGTAGCATTAGGATACTATTATAGCAGATGACACGACTCGGGCAACTTTTTTACATTTCCGCGAAGAATTAATTATTATTTGTTGGAGAATTTGTTAGAATTATTTTGAGAAGAAATAACTCTTTATTTTGCTTTTGCTTTTTGCGGTTGGCCAAGACAATTTTTAGCAGGGAATATATTTTTATTTTATATAAATATCAGTTAATATTTTTATGTCAAGGTGTAGATTATTGTAAAGATAGAAAAATAATAATCAGATTAATTATTACAGATTAATAAAAAAAAACTATTTTGCTTCATTTGATTATAGGATTAAGAAAATAGCACAATTATATTCACGGAATTGCTATATTAACGAAAATCTGCACGTACCAAAGCTAATTGAAATGATTACGAATTAATACAGAAACCGATTACACGATTATAATATTAACGGAATCGTATCATTTCATTTATACCTTCAGAAATTATACTACAACTCACATATAAATTCACGTAATATACATACTACAATTTAATAAAAATAATCCTCCGGGTTAATCGAACAAACGAATGATCTTCCGATACGAGAAGGCAGAACTTTCTTTTCCCCCGATATTTGCCTTCGTGAATTATGCCACACCAACTTCAATTTGCATAAGCATCTCCTGTCCGATTATTATGTGTCTTGGCCGTATAATTGACTCTCTCTCTCTCTCTCTCTCTCTCTCTCTCTCTCTCTCTCTCTCTCTCGTGTGTTCGAGATATATAATGGCGGTAGCGGGGGGAGGGGAGGGTGTAGCGGTGGGGACGGTTATTTAGGTTACACATTTTAGTGCACGGTATAATTAAACGGGCTGACGGATATTATCGGGTCCCGTCGACGATCGGACATCGAGATTGAACAATTGAAAGGGCTTATCTAAGATACGTCGTTCCAGTGACGCGCGCCCGGCCGATTGTTTATCGAGTGGGCTGTGCATTATGCATTCGCCAATAATGCGATTCGTCTCGATTTCAATTCCTCAAGAATGCTGTGCCCCGATCGATAATTCACGATTGCAAATAACCGCAGTATTTTCGTACGTGATCACGGTATTCGGTGGATCGTCGATGTATTGGCCTGATAGATGATTAAGTTGGAAGTAAAATGTTTAATCATCGTTAGAATGTTGCTGGTCTGGCTTTAAATTATATATTAATATTAATTTTAATTTTACGCTTTATACATTACATTATATTATATTATATTGTATTATACTATACTATATTATACTATACTATATTATACTATACTATATTATATTATGTCAATCGTTATATTTTACTCCCAGCTAGCCAATAAAACAATAAAAGCCCAGAGAATTGAAACATGGATCGCGATAAAATTGACATAGAACACGGACTGGCTAATAACTAGTTTTTACCCTCGACGAGCGTGCTAGACGCAACAGAAAATATTGTCGGAACGGAATA
This sequence comes from Augochlora pura, assembly GCF_028453695.1. Taxonomy (NCBI): domain Eukaryota; kingdom Metazoa; phylum Arthropoda; class Insecta; order Hymenoptera; family Halictidae; genus Augochlora; species Augochlora pura. Next base: position 20,193,412 of record NC_135772.1, on the reverse strand, counting down.
AGGAAAACACGACGAGCAGGGAGGGAAATATATATATCTGGAGCGGAATAAAGAAAGGAATACGAATCGAAAATACTATCGGATATAGATCGGAGCGAGACTCATCCGGCAATTTAGTTAGTCTCGCGGCAGCCGGGGGAATTTTCGAAGTAAATCGCGCGGCGAAGAAAATGGGAGAGAAAGGGGGGGGGGGGGGGAGGAGAGAAGCAAAAACGCGGGGGAGATGTTCAGGATGAAATATGCGTCGGGAATCCTGGCCGGCTGAGTCTTCCGTTTTCAGCGGAGCTTTCGATCTCCCGCTCTCCCTATCCGCTTCACCCCCGGCCATCCCTCTTCGGCTCACCACTTGGCTTCCACGCGCCGCTTTGACGTTTTCTTGAACGGGATTCCCGGGTCCCGTGAAAATGATAGTCGCTCGTTCGGACCATGGGAGCGAATCCCTTCGATCACCCGTTGCCTTCGATCCCTTTGATCAGCAAGCCGATGCCTCCTTCCCATCGATCCCCCGGCCAGCCATTCTTCTCCGATATCCTCCTTTATCTTTTCGCGACCTTTATATTTTTCCCCTCCCCCCCTGTCCCGGTGATCTTCAATTATTAATTGTCCGTCGGGTCGACGTTTCTGCCGCGGATCTGGCCGTCTACTCGTCATCAGCAGTTTTATGCCGGATTTGACCATTTCGCTGGTCGAAAGGGGCTCGCAAGGATCGATCTGCCTTTTCTTCGACTCGCTGACGCGTTGCTCGAGCCGGCGTGCCAATAAAGCTGATCGAATATGCTTTGCTTTCTTTCATCTTTGATCATTTATTATTATTGGTTTATGTTTAATAATCGAAGATATTTGTCATTAGTAATTTACGAGGATAGCAGAAAATATTTAAATATTGTTATCGATTTGTAACAACCCTTTATTCTCTCATTTTTCATCTCTCATTGTCAACTAAGAATTGTCAACTTGCTTTAACGAAACCGTCGATAGATTGTCCCATGGAAATGTCAATTAGATTGTCTGGTAAGAAACGTCGTCGACGCGCATCGAGACAAATAAAACGGTAAGCAGCTGAATCGATTTTGATCGTTTTTATCCGTGGAAAATCATGGCCGATGTTTAATGGAACGTTTCGCCGTTATAGTTGTTTCCCCTCCCCCGGGATCGTGGATCGCTATAGAGGAGATCCGGTGATTGTTCGAACGGCTCCGCGACGTCACGTTCTCCTCGTTCCCTTCAATCTTTTCTTCTTTCTTTTTCTTGCTCCTCCTGTTATCGTAAGGATGCAGTGTTTATGCAATTCCATCGCGAATTGATTGTACCGTGGTTCGTATACAAGGTGCACCGGGAAGAAAGGGTTGCGCTTCGATGCAGTTTCCTCGGTGTGCTGGAATCTGCATCGGGTTTCGTTTGCTTTCTTTTTATCTATTCGTTTTTCTCCGCCGGGAGCTACGATGAATTATTGTTACTATTTTAGTAAGTAAAAAGGAATATTATTGAAACGTTCAAGGGAGTACAAAGTTTAAAAATTCGTAGTAATTAAAATATTAATTCAATTTTGTTAGATCCTTTATTTCGGAGACTTTGATGTTGGATATTGAATATTGAGTATTGAATATTTTAATATTGGATATTGAAAATCGATTATTGAATATTGAACATTGAACATTGACCATTAAACATCGAACATAAAACCCTTTAAATGCTCACCAAAAATACTCAATACCATTAATTTCGTCGCAACCAAGATTCATAGACCTTTCTAAAGCAACACAAATTAAATAATCGTCAACTTAAAAAATCTGACGTTCTTATAAAATTCCACTGAATGCTTGAAACTGGACCACCGAGCCCGGGTGAACCGTGGCAGACTAGCATAGTCGGAAGATCGTATTCGCCCGAAGGAAACAAGGAAATAACCCCGAGAGGATGCGAAAATAATCCGTCGCCCTTTGTCGACGCGGTGCCAAGAGACAATGAGATAACGGAGCGAGACGTCCGCGGAGATGCCTCACCCCTTTACCGCCCCCTGTTCAACCGCCACGGCCGCCGAAACGTTCTGGTGAACGCGAAAGACGCCGCCGCGTCGTGAAAGCGCGTTCCCGAGCACACAGGCAACGAGCAAGAAAAAGAGCGAAAGAGAGCGAGAGAGAGGGAAAGAGACGTCGCTAGAGAAGCTTGTCGCGGACAAACGAGAGACGTTATCTCGCGCGAGAATCGTCCGCGGCCCCGCAGGATTTTCCCGAAGCCGTTGTATTTTTCAAAAGAGCCACGGCGAAACAGCTTCTTCTGACGTACGGCGTTCCTATCGCGCGCGACCCGCGCCGTTATTGTGCCCGCGAATCTCGGGCAATTTGCTGACGGCGACGGGCTTAATGATTCTTGAAATTGCTCCCATCAGTCAAGAATATTCCGGGACCTTTCGGGGGCCGTCCTTTTCAGTCGGCGACGCGCGCGGCCGTGTAGCGGACGTTTACCGCGAGATATCGGCCGCTTTGGGACACTTGAAACCTTTTTTCAGCGTTAACCCATCGGCGCCCATTGTTTCCGCCGTCCGCGCGCCGGGCGCTCCTTTCTCTCGAACTTTTATTGGGTTAATTTCTCCCGTAGCGGACGTTGCCCGCGTACCTATTTTATTTATTTTATACGCGCCGGGGCTCCTCTTTAGCTCGTTTCCCATCGTATTATTCGGCCGGGCGACGCGCCTCTTCGTTTCTCCCGTGCGTTCAACCCGTCTATTGTTTAAACTATCGTTTAATCTAGCCGTTTCCTTGCTGCCTGCTACTCTCGGGAATTCTATATGCTTTGTCTGGTAATTAATTGCTGTTTGCAGTGGATCTGTTTTCTCTCTTTATCCTCGCTTCAACTGCTTTGGTTATTGGCGACGGTATTATAAAAATTGTTATTTTAAATTTCGCTGTATAATTCAGGTAGTTTTAGGGATAAAGGGTTGTAGAATAATTGTAGATATTCAACTTAGTATTTTTAGGAATTCGGAAATGATACAATATTTTTTAGAATACAACATTGCATTTTTTAATTCTTAAAATATTAAACGCTTTGCGCGTTGATTGAAACATTGACCGAGTATTTCTTAATAAAGCATCGACTAAAAATTAATACTGCCTATTAATTAAACTGACTATTAATTTTTAATAAAACATTGACAGATTACTTTTTAACAAAACGCTGATTTTATCTCCTACTTAACAAACTATTCCTTAATTGATTATCTCCTCAAGAAATCGACCATATCCGTGGCCATTCCATTTCTGAGGAACGCATACACATTGTCCGTGAAAAAGGGAGCACCAATGAGCGTAAAGTTTAACGTCGGCGATTCTTTTTCGTGGGAAGGGAACACTTTCCGCGGGATGCACTCAGATATAAACTGCTCGGCCGGATAGCGACGACTCCTCCGGGTTGCTGCAGCTGCAGCTGCAGCCGAAGCCCGAGATCTCTCGGAAGCACGCGCGATAAGTCTTCGATCTGTTTAATCCCTGAAGCTGTGTTTCAGTCCTCCAGTTAGTGCACTCTCCGCACGATTGATCTTTGCTCGCCGGCGGGGGGGAACACGTCGGACCGGTGTAATGAAATCAAGATGGTCGGGCGAAGGAATTGTGGGAACGTCGCTGCACCATCCGCCATTCGGCAATTAACGATTCGATCGGTTTATTCCTTCGTTTTGCCGAACCCTCCTCCTCCAACAATTCATGTTACCGATGATTTAATCGCGTCGTTTCTTCGATCGCAGCGTTCGAATTGGCACAGATCGTGACATAGTTGATGCTATAGCGTTTCAAAATAATTGCGATTTTATGCCTCGGAGAAATATCGAAATATTGAGACTAGTTGACGAGTCAATTAAAGGGGAGAAGATGAGACAATTACAGAGCAATTTATATTACTTTCTTGAATCAATTATTTGCATTAATCGCTTGCAATAGTTGCTTGGATTTTATTATCTATTTTATTAACTATCAACTACTTTATCTATTCTGTGTCGCGTGGTTGAATATATGGAATCAATTGCGCTCTAAACAAACGTGAACGCGGTAACTGGCTAAACTACCCCTCGCGGAATCGACTTTCCAGCCCCGTATCCGTCAAAGAAACGCGATTTTTCGTCTCGCTGTTTTCTTGTTCTTCGCCTCCGTTCCCTGGCACTTTTTTTTCGTTCTTTTTCAACAAGACATAAAGCCCGGGGTTTTATTAAGTTGGCTTAGCGAACCGGGCGGGCGCGGAGTGGGGGGTTACAGGCGCGGATGTAAACGCGGCGAGAGAAACGGCGCCGGGCGAATCAAATCCAATTTAGTTAAACGAAAGAAACAAGCAAAGGCGTAAAAGGGATTTTATAACTTCACGGCGGACACGGCGGGGCAATTCTGTTTCAGGAATATACACCGGCGTCGGCGGCGTAACACGCCGGCGCGACTTAAACTTTTCGTACTCTGTAAATCCGGATGCCGAGCAGATCTTCTCATGCTTCGATAAAACTCTCGAGCCGATAAGCTGTCCTCATTCTTTCCCCTCTCGCCGCCTATCCCCTCGCCGTTCTGCCATCCTCCACCTCCGTCGTCTTCTTCATCATTCTTCTGTCTCCCCCCCACCCACCGCGCCGCTCGTTGTCGCAACGAGAAACTTAGAACCATCCCTCTGATTATGTTTTTACCGTGAAGTCGGCTTCTTTCAGCCCGGAAATTACTTCCATCCTGCCCCCTCCGTCCCCGTCTATCCCTTCGGCCATCGTTCGCCGTCGCGTCCCCCAGCCCCCTCTCTCTCTCTCTCTCTCTCTCTTCATAGCTGCCAAACGCATCCCCCAAACACCGCCGCCCTCTCTCTCTCTCTTTCTGCTTCATTTCGTCTGCCTCCGAGAGCGCCTCGCTCTCGTGCCTTCGGCGCAGATTTCCAGGAAAGTAATACCATTTTATGCCGCTTAAAGGCTCTCGGCCGAACGACTATCTAAGCACAGATAATCGAGTTCGTCCACTCCCTGGCAAATAACAACTCGCCGGGGCTGTGTACCGTGCGAAGAGAGCCACGACGGAGGGCTCCGTCATTTTTCAGAATTTTTTGGAAATTGACCCGGTCCCACGGATTTCTTATTTATTCGCTTCGTCGAAGGGTATCTCACGAATATGAGATAACAGTAATAATAATATGGTAATTATAATAACTGTGAGGTAATAGTAATAACAATGTTACTTTGTGGAATTGAAAAATTTATTTCATAATTTAGAAGAAGATGTAGAATTGTCTTATTAAGAAAAATATTAACGACAAATAAGTGCTAGTGTCTTTTGTAATTTTAGTTCCTAAATTCTAAATTTATAATTGCAGAATTATGAAATAATTTAGAAGAGTCGCCTAGTAGCATCTCAGAACGCATTTTAGGCTTCTTAATTGACGGTGGCTGTCGGTCCGCTTAAACATCTCGCCGTGCCCAGGAGTCAGACGAATTAGAACGGTGGCCGTTGATAGACGCTACGCCGATGGAATTTAATCTGAAATTGGATTTGCATATTATCCTGGAGAGAAGTAATCGCTTGATCGATGAATTTCGGGTAATTGAAGTCGTGTTACCGCGCCTGTAATCCAACCGCGTGTACCGGGCCTAATTGAGGATCCAAGGACGTGGATTATCCTTGAGTCGTGAATATATCACCGCGGAAGAGGACATATTCGATCAAACGGCGTTTTCGAGTCTCCGACCGATCCCGGACTATGTTCGTCGAACCATCTATGTGTTTCGAAATTCCATGGAAATGCAACGCTGACGGTTCGATCATCGAAAAATATTAATGGAAACTTGGACTGAGAATTTTATAATTTCGCAATTGATATGATTGGATCAAATGCTAAATAGCAAAATTATTTAAGATATGAAAATGATATAAAATAATTAATACGAAATGTTGACCAGTGATCAGAATCACAAGACAAAGTCGAATAAAAATGTAAACGCGAATTGGCCGCCTTGCAGACGCGTGGATCCGCAGATTCGGTCGTCGCCGGTCAGACAACGTTTCAATGCGTAATTAATAATTCATGGCGGGTTAATTAGTAGCAGGGTCCCCGGCGGTAGAAACGCCGCGAAGCACGCCCGATCTATAAAACCGCCGTTCCGTGGGCAATAACCAAACATAATCAATTATTCCTTCACGGTCAGCCCGATATACATTATCCGTATTACATTGTACGCCAACAATTCCCCAAATAGTGTCCGCCGCTTCTAATTACTCAGAACTATACTAATTCTCGAGTACAGTGTGAATCAATACGCATAATACACTATCATTTGTCCGAATGGATGGTACATACATCATGCAGATACAGATCGAACTGTCCGCGGACGTAGCCTGACATGATTGCTCCTTCATCATTCCGCCGTTGGCCGCCCAAGGATTATTAATTCTCTCGTTAATCTATTCGATTTGCGAACGATTGTAATTTCGTAAATATAATTTCGTTCGATCGAGGTCGGTCGTTCGGGGGACGGTCACAGGGTTTAGGTCGAGTCGAGCTCCGGCTGCACACCTGGTTTGCCGAACTATCGCGCAACGCCGATCGCAGCGGTCTGGCGCATCGACTGGGGTGCACCACCAGCGGTAACGGCCATTTGCATTGCTGAGCATTGCCGCCGGTATGAATACGACGCGTCGCCGGCTCCGCTCCATTTGCAACCGTGAATCATCGACCTGCCGATCTTGCCCCGGTGTCTTCGGAGACGTTCGACCGCCCCCCGGGGAACCGATGTTTGTTCTTCGATGAACCCTGGAAATTGTCCCCGCGCGCCGAGCAAATTTTCCTGCAGCTCCGCTGCGGCGTTTCTGGTTCGCAGTCTCTGTTGCGAGGGGACAGATTACCTTAATTGGCACTTTGGTCGTCCGGGAAACCTCGGGTCTCTACTATTATTTTAGGGTTCGAGATTGAAGCTAGGTGATATTTATTTTTAGTATTGTTTTTTATTTATTGTGGACATTTAGGGAAGAAGGGATACGAATATTAGAGCCTTGAGTATAAAACTGAGCTAAGAGGGTAATTACAGAGGTCTGAAATGTCTTGAGGTCGTCTAGGATGTCTTGGGGTCATCTAAAATATTTTTGAGATCATTTCAAGCAACTTTTTCCTTTGCGAAAATGTTCTGCGAGGATTCGTTCACGAGTTATTAAAGGAAAGATCTTGGCCAATGAGAGTAGAGCGCGCCTAGCGCTAAGTAGCCGAGCCAATCGGTGAATCTAGTCTACGCCCGCCCAGCGTCAGTCAACTTGACCCTGATTGGTCAGGGTTTTTCGCTAATATCTCGCAAACGAAGCATCGTAGAACATTTTCGCAAAGGAAAAAGTTGCTTCGCATGATCTCAGGAATCTCCCATTTCTCGGAGACGCCATAATTTTTACACAACCTGTATAAAAACAAGCTTCGACTGCATAAATGTCTATGTTATAGAAATTCAATAATTTAATTATAGAAATTAAATAATTTAATTATTATAGAAATTCAATAATTTAATTATTATAGATATTTAATAACTCAACGCTATAATGTTTTATTCTCTTTCTGTTACAGGTGAGTTCGGATTCGTTCTTTGCTATTCTCCTCGCCGAATCATAGGTAACGTAAACAGATTACGCGATCTTAATTCATCGAAATGAAACGAAAATCGCGGAAGCGGCGCGCGGAATTACGCGAATGTAAATTGTTCCTTTGATTACAAAGTTTATTACGTTGGCGATCAAACAGGCGTATAATTTACTGTAATTAAATGTAGTACACCGGCCTGTTTACCCTATATACATATATATATAGTTGCGTATCTACGTAACACCGGTGGCATCAACCGCAGCATAATTATTAGATTATGGTTTCCAATTTGCTACTGGACGAGGCGTTCTTGTTCCGGCAAAGAATCGCCTCAAACGAATCTACCGATAGTTACAGTTCCGTTCGCGGTTCATTCGGTTAATTGTTTACAACAATTCCACGACAGTTCGATAACGAAACAATTCTATTAATTAACGAAACAATTGACGTCTTTCGACGATCATGACACACGATCGCGACAATTTCATTCCGAACGCGAAAATTCTTGCGTACGCTCGACGGAAAAAAAAATTGTTTCTCCGGCGGTGAATAGAGACCGTGTAAAAAAAAAAGCGCCGGAAAAAACATTCGAAAACTTCAGGAAGAGCTGCGAAAAATAGTTGGCGCAACAGCAAAAAAAAAAGGAAAAACGAAAAAAAAATATATTTGTACCCGTTGCACAGGGACCGGCGTAAAAAAGGTCTGACATACAGAATAACTGAAAGCCTCACGACGCAGGCTAGAAATTGCTTTTCCGAACGGGATTGAACGCGTTGAATATTTTCGAAATGCGCGTACTCCTCTTGCGCTCTCGATAGAAAGTATTTATTTTTTGCCGATTTCTTTTTTGCGGAAATGACGCTGCTTATAGGTTATTTCTCTAATTATTTTAGAAGTGGTTGGATATATTATTCTAGCGATCGTTAATAGCGATTGTTAATTAATAATGACGATGATTTCACGGTCGCTTCGATTACTTTTCCGGGCCAAGAAAAGCGATTGCAAAATGGCGGATCAGTGGCAATGAACCGTAACTCTGATTTCCAATTAAACGCGGGCGCCTGCCTGCCCCCCCCTGCCCCCTCTCGCTTCCTTGAAACGTGACAAACACATTCCGTCATTTCCGCGGTTTGACCGGGACCCACGAAAATTGTGCCAACGGCTGCGCCGTGTCGCCGCCGCTGCTAATGCAATTAAATCGTCAGAGTTTAATCGATATGTAACAACATACAGCGCGAGGCCACGGAAATTTAGTAGCCCGCCCCGCCTATCCCTAGACAATGTTTAATAACGCTGTATATACGGAAGGGTTGGGGGTAGGGGCGACGCGCGTGTTTTGCGTCCCGATATCAGCCTCCGCTGTAAACGTGACCTACTCGAAGGCATTCGTTACAATTAGCGTCACGAGAACGCTCCGTCGTCCGCGAACCGCACCGGATGGAATTATCCGAGTGTCTCAACCGGAATTACACTATAGCGCGATCTCGTTCCCCGGGTGATCGATGGGGATCGCTTTCGTCGCCGCTTTATTCCGTTCTTTAACGTCTCGGGATTGGCTCGCTCGGTGACGGATCGTCGCACGGCGGCCGCGAAACTTTGGCAAAGTCGTCGGCAATTTGGTTAACATTCGATCCGAGGTGCTGCAGACGCGGCTAGTTTTATTTTTTAAAAGCGAGGAATTTATTACGATTTTTATGGAACTGGCTTATACGGAAACGACGCGATACGAGAAAATTTAGACAGATTCTTCGAAGTTTCTTTCTTTTGGAAATCAAGATATTGATTAATATGAATGAAAATAGGATGAAACGAACTTGTAAAAATAATAATATTGTATATATATATTATATACTATATTATATGCTATATAGTACATATATGTATAATGACGTTCACTGGATTTTCCTCCCTTTCTATAATTACATCTTTTCTTCCATAATAAAATCAATTACAATAAACGCAATAAACACTGCAAAATCCATTAATTAAATAGCATAACTCTCGCTTCAAGCAACGCGTGTCCTTCTCGAAATATAAACGTCTCGCGAGAATCGTTTCTTTACTCTCGCAGGACGAATCGGTGAAACCATGGCTCGAGACCATAAGTTTCCCTTAGGTTTCCATGATTTTCTATGAGAAATCGTCGCATCGATCCAAACACACGCGCGTGTGTATTGCGCGTGGGCACGTCCCATCCGCCCGGGAAATGGAACTCCGCGATTTTATCTTGTTAAGGGGGGGGAGGAAGAGCTTGTTTTGAAGGCCGCGCGCGGATCCTCGCACCTGCTTGCACGATCGTACAGAAGTGGAATTTATATTTCGCGGAAATCCCGCGGCGGCGAACGACTCGGACAATCGGCGTCGGTTCGCGCGCCTGCTCTCCGCGTTTACGACTGCGTCCGCGATTCGATCGCGTTTACTGCCGTCGTTCGTGTCGCGGTCGCGTAATTGTTTGTCCACGCCGGGAAAATCATTTTTCTATCGGCCCGATCCGGACACCCTGTTTCTCTAATGGAACTCGACGAGAATGAAACGGCGCGGAAATATTAAATTCTTGACGCGTAATCTGTAACACTGTAATCTAGAGGACTATAATATACACTATAGTATAGCACTGGACGTTTTAGAGAGGTCGATTTTACGTATATTTAAGGTCTGAACGTCTCACGCCTTAAAATGGACGTTTCTAGGACGTGATATATTTAAGGCATTAAAAGGACGTCCAATTTGGCACCTCTTCGAAATAACTTTAAATATCCGTAATAATTAAAATATTTATTCAATTTCATTAATATCTTCATTTCTGAGATCCATAAACCTTTATAAATCAATAAAAATTGAATGAATATAGTTTCCGAGAAATTTGACATTTTTGTTAAATGTCGTTGTATACGTCAAACCGAACCACTTTGTCTCGCAGAGAAAGAGAGAGAGAGAGAGAGAGTGGTAGACTCGATAGCAGATACACGAGGAACATCGCGACGCACGGAATTGTTGCCGTATTTTCTCGTTCCTGAAACTCGTGTTTGCATGAGCTTCGAAGTTTTATGACCGATCGATACCGCCGGGCTTATAGTCAACGAGCTACACGGGGACCGTTCCTTTTTCTCGAGATACGGGATGATCTACTTTACATTATGGCTCTCGTTTTACATTTCGGGTTTCCGGCAGAAAATAGAACGGATCGAGGAAATCGAGGAGATACGGCCGCCATTTTGCTTCTTAATCGGTTCGGTACCGCGCGCTCGGGGTACGTTGTACACGCTGGTTGTGCAGCCTGTCGGCTGGCGAATCCTCCTGGTTGTATATATATATATTCGGCAAACTGTGCTTCCTTATGCAAATCCTCGGCTGTATGATTCACTTCATGGTAACCAAATGAGAAATCGTAATTCCGGGTCTTCAATTATGAATAAATATTTTTAATAAGGCGAGCGAAGCACGGGGATCATGATTTAATGGAATTCAATGAAGATCGAATGTACCAGAACTGTTATCAAATTGGGATTTTTATGCATTTATCGTAATATGACATTCTCTCGATATAAGTAGAATTTAATAATATAGATACCCTAATTTCGATTTAGCAGAATTATTAACAGAAACAATTTATTCCTGTCCAAGTTCTGACTCTCGTCATTTCGGAAAATTTTTGTTTTATCTACGAAGAGCAGCAGTCATACTTTCCCTTATTATAAACACTGTTACAACTATTTGCTAAATAAACGATCTGGCTTAAAGCACCAATAAATAAATATGCAAATAAATAAATACATAAATAAATAAGTAAAGCAATTTATTAGAAATACGAACAGGTGTTAATCAATCTACCTGCTTAAAAAACAAAGATACAAACAAATTAGCTAACGCGAAAATGACGTAGGAGCGATAACAATTTTTAAAGCGATGCTTCAGGGTTGAACAAGGGGGTGGGAACAAAAGGTACGAGAACGGGTTGCTTAATTTCGGGTCAGGTAGACCCAATTTACGTCCGAGGGTTAAGTGGCAGCATTGCACGATTAAACAGGCCGCCGGCTAATTTTGATCTAATTCGCGAGCGACTCCGTTGTCAGAAGCTAACCCAGATTCTGTAAACTGAAGTTTACACGGGCGTGGAACGCGGGGCGGCTCGCGAAGCGCTTGGCGTCGGAAGGTCGACGGTGTCCGTCTACTCGTGGGGGATGCGGCTCCAGATTTTTCCTCTCCCCCCTCATCTCTCTACCTATTTAACTCTTTCTCTCTCTCTATTTAATTATCTCTTGCTCTATCCATCTGGCTCTCCCTCTCTCTCTTTCTCTATTTAACTCTCTCTCTCTCTCTATATATATATATAACTATCTCTCTCTTTATCCATCTAGCTCTCTCTGTCTCTATTTAACTATCTCTCTCTCTATCCATCTAGCTCTCTCTTTCTCTATTTAACTATCTCTCTCTCTATCCATCTAGCTCTCACTTTCTCCATTTAACTATCTCTCTCTTTATCCATCTAGCTCTCTCTCTCTCTCTCTCTCTCTCTCTCTCTCCACCTCTCTCTCGCAATTAAATCGTCCGTGTCTAATTGATCGTCCGGCCGTTCCGGTTCCATCGGGGCCGCCGTTAACCGTCGAATTCGTAGGGCCGTGATCGTCGCCGAACTTTCTTCGATTCACTTAGAATTTTCGTCGGATAATCCGCGGCGCGGCGCGGCCCTGTTCCATCGCCGGCGGAATCGGTAAAAAACGCGGCAAGTAATTAAGAAAGTAGCACGAACCACTCGCGGAAACACAGCTAAATTACTCGGAAAAATTTCATTCTCCCAATAATATCGGTCACGTGGCGGCGCGGCCGTTTTCCTGCCGTCGGCGCTCGAAACTTCCGCCCGACGGTTCACCCCCGTCGACTTTCCTTCTTTTCGGGTTAATTCCCCGCCGCTAATGACACTCCGCGCAGGCCCCGAGAACCGGCGGAGTACTTATTTTGTAAATGGCCGGAAGTTTAATGAAAATATTTATCGATCACCGCGTCGCGCGGATACAGTGGTACCACCCTTTCTCTCGCCTCGTGTCTCTTTCCTCGCCGATTCGAGCGATACCGCTTCATTATTCTTAATTATGCTCGCGCCGGAACGATCGCGGCCCGAACAAACCCGCGAATTTGCTCGCTGTTTATTTTTCGGGCGAATCAACAGCCCGGCCGCAATTCATTAATTTTCGACGGTGTTTTATTCGTTTACGCTCGTGCGATATCTCTCTCTCTCTCTCTCTTTCACGCTCTCATTCGCCGATACTAAATTGAAAAAGTAGCATTATTTAACCGTTTAGCCGCGCTTTTCCAGTCGCGCCGGATTACCTTTGTTATCTAGTATTTCGACAGAATTTGACTGCCGCGCGCCATTTATTCGAATCCATCGACGCGACACGTTTCCTTTTACATCCGGCGCAACAGATGCGCTCCATAATTTCGCCTGTTTACAGGCGCGGGCTTCCAAAAATTACGCGGCACCGTCTGCCACTGTGTTTTTCAATCGTTACATTAAATATTTCGTTGTTATTTTATTTATTTTATTTTACATTTATTTCACTGAACGAGTGCAGCGGTCGCCTCGATTCAGTTCAATTTCATTGACAGTAAGCCGATCGCCGAGTTCACCCTACGGCGACACTACGGTCCAGTTAGGTGACAAGGCTGCGAGCCGGTGAAACAGTCGCGGAGTAAAAGAGGAGTTTCTCGCGGAAAATAGACCGCGTAAATAGATGTAACAGCCCGCGAGGGGATGTTCGCGAACCTTGTCAAATTAATATGCTCTCTCTCCCCTCCTCGGTGTCTGTCAATGCAATTACAAAGTTATTTCAGTCGACGTAGCAGCGATCCCCCGCCGCCCTCACCCTCCCCCGCCTTCGCTCCCCAAATATCTGAAGTCAATTCGAAATTACTTAGACGGCCGCCGCATCAGAAATTGCATCTTCGTTTTCGCTCGAACGCCGCAACTTTCTCCCCCCTTTCGGATCGCTTGATTCTCGATGCAACTATTATGGTGTCCGTCGATGGGTGTGGAACCCGAACCTCGTATCGATTTGTAATATCAAGTTTTTGCGTTGCATAATTGCGCGGCGGCGGGCGACTGTTGTCGCAGCGGCGGCCATAAATTCCCCGCGATAATCCGTCGGTACAGCTGGATCTCTAATAAGCCGGGACACGCGGGTCGAGGACGAGGGTCGTGGGTCGAGGGTCGAGGGGGGTGCGGTTCCGCGGGAATTAAAATGTCCGTCACACGGTTTCCACGCGAGGAGCGTCGCCCGTCACGTGTTCGGCTCGCCCGATGACTGCAATAACTGAAATTTCGTGGGCGCCGCCGCGCAGGATATTTGATGAAGTGGCGGCCTCCCGGGCCCGCTTGAATATTTCCAGTTAAATATTTCGGCGGTGCCCGTAACACCGTATAACCCGCCGCGGCATTGCGGTTTCCGACTGATTTATACAATTGCGCCCGGGCTCTACGCATTCGACCGTAGAAGTCAAGAAGCGGGGAACCAGTCGCCCGAATTTTCTGCTATTCCAGATATTGCCATGTCATGCGCGGTCGCCCGGCTCCCGCCAGCCGAATATTTCCGAAAAAAAGGGATCCGGGGGATGAAAAAAAAAAAAGATCCCGTTCGGCGAACTCCTGCAAACCGTGAATAATTGTGCAGGTAAAAAAATACAAGGTGGATCGATCGTCGATGCCGTGAAATCGGTCGTTTTTAATGCCGAGTCGATCGTGACATCGTTCAATGGCTGCCGCGATCGCAGGAATTTGACAGTAATTTTCCTGTGATTTAATTGTTATTTAAGTGTCGTTTATCTGTAAATTAACTGTGATTTAACTGGCATTTAGCTCGAAATTAACTGGCATTTTACTGTAAATTAACTGGAATTTAACTTTAAATTAACGGAAATTTTACTGTAAATTAACTGGAGTTTAACTGGAATTTATCTGTAAATTAGCTACAGTTTAGCTGGAATTTTACTGCGAGTCAACAATAATTTAACTGGAATTTAACTGTAAATTAACCGTAATGTAATTATAAATCTTTACAAACTCCGGTCGTTTGTTAAAGTTTTAATTTCCCAATTATTTCTTTCACTGTTTTCTAGATTAATTTTTACACTGATACCTGCTTTTTTAAAACAATTGCAGAACGTTCAAATAACTGTTAAAATATACTTCTGCAAAACTTCCTCACTTTTTAATAATTAATACGATCTCGTAAAATCTAGCTATCATTTTTCAGTGCGATTTCACGACTTTTCGAGGCTATTTCCTAATTTTTCATTCGTCGAAATGATCGTATTATTTATGGAACAGGGGCTAAAGTTGATTGAAAGATAATGAAAGTGCTGTCATTTTTCTCCTTGACAAAGATCACTCGAACGATTTGACGTGACCTCGATTTTTATGTGACGCTAAGATGGTTCTATCTGGTAATGCATCGTGGAGGCTGAAATGGAAGCCTCCAGATGTTTAAACAATTCCTGTTGAAATAACAATACAGATATCTCAAATACCATTCACCAAAATGGAGAATCTTGCATATTAAATATATAATACGATACACCATACAGTAATATAAAAGAAAATAATATAAAATAGAAAAGTATTATAATATACCATAAAGTAATATAAAATAAAATTTATCCGCAAACTGCTGATGCAAAGTAAAAATATTCTCCAACCCTTCAGTAATTTTAATAAATCGAAGATAATGATTCGATGCTCTATACATCTCGCAATCTTCTTTTTTTCCAAATTGCACTTACGAATTTTCTTGCCGCGCGAGTCCACCAAATTCGCAGTCTAATTATTTTACAAGGAGGTTTATGGGTCGTCGATTTCGGATCAGACTTTTTTCCGACGAATGCCGGAGCAAAAATACAACCGACCCATATTTTGTCGATCTCGCAGATGCTGATTATCAGATCACGGATTTTATACATTTCCGCAAAAACGCGAATAGCTATGGCCGCAAGAAGAATTTCATCCGCGCGATTTCTAAATCGTTTTCCACCTGTTGGCAAATGTTTTTAGATTAATAGCAACGGGCACAGCCGACTGGTTGAATTCCGTATAATATTGACTCCCGGCCCTAGTTCGTTCCGCGAGCATTGTTCCAGGTGTATGGCCAGCGCGTTAACTTAATATTTACGAACGCAACACGACACGGGGAAATCAAGCGGCGTGTTATGTAAATCGTTGCTCGTTCTCCTGAAAATTCATTTTCGTGTAACACGATTTCCAGCGGCGGCTCTATCGACGTTTAATACAGCCTCCACGTGGTTCGCCCAAGTGCCTAAATACACTATAAAACCATACTAAATATGTACCGTCTAAATACAGGGTAAAAAGCATGAACCACCCATGGTCGTGCTATTCACCCTAGGGTCGCGACAAGCTCGGGTGCCCTCCAAACTTTTTCCTACGCCACGAGCACCTTAAAAAAACCGAGCGTAATTACCAAGCTCGGCAAAGAATCGTACTCCGCCGCTTTGAGGGTACAATAAATTTTCACGCGAAAGAGAAACTCTGTTTCGAAGAAAATTCAATTAATCGCATCCTCCTTCGTAAAACTAATTTATCCGTCCCTCAAAGTATTTTCGACTTTGCATTGTTTCACACCGAATTACAGTTCCACGCACGTACACGTGTACCGCGATTATTGCAAAACGCCAAGTCGGCATTTTTACGATGCAACAGCCGCCGGGCTAAAAGCGGAACACCGTGACCACGGGACGGTGGTTTAAAAATAATTTTCAATTTCGAAATAATGCTCCGATTGCAGATAATACGTCGGCGTACCACTTCACCGATATAATATATCGGTTATATTATTTTTTGGCTATTCTTTCTTGTTAATTTTATACATCGTTAAATGAAAGCTATATCTGTATCTATGCATTCTACATTATATATGTGAATCTATGTTATAACATGAATTTTAAAAAACAATGTACATCATTTCATCGCGTTTCTCGACTTTTTGTTTTATGGAGTTAGTCGATGCGTGCACTGAACGGCTCATATATGTATTGGAAGAAACGGAGAACAGAAAGAACAGAAATAAACGCCGAAAAATCGACGACAAAATAACGCGGCGATAACTGCGAGCCGCAAAGGGGTTAATTAACAAAGGCGGCGCGTTTATGGTTGTTCAGCTAATTCCGCTGCAGATAGAGAGGCAAAATTCCCTTGGCGGCGAAGGCTGCGTGACTTTGTTTTCGCGGTGAGCGCGCGGGAGAGGTGAGCGGAACGCCGGGCACCGTGAGCGGAAAAGGTTAAAGGCGGCATCGCCGTTCGTAGGAAATGGAGGAGGTGATGGAGGCGGAGGAAGGTGGCACCTCCTCGTGGGAGCCGTGCATCAGCACCGAAGAAAGTCAGGCCGGGTGATCGGAATGACGCATCCCTTTGGATACCGAGAGTCCTCTCTCTCTCTCACTCGATTTCTCTATCTATCTATCTCTCTCTCTCTCTCGCTCTCTCGTCAGAGATACCGTGGCGCCGCGGTCGCAGAGCTATAAATGCAGAGGGAATTCTGCGGTGCGGTCGAACGATCACGTTCCGCGGTCGGGCCCGCCGTGTTATGTATGACAATCCACCACGTTCGTGTATACCCACCGAATTTCTCCTTACCCCCGGCGCGCACCGGCATTTGTTTCGAGCAACTGTTCGCAGCACACGCGAAAGTTCATAATAACGTGCCGGGGGCGCAATTTTCTACCGGAGTGCCGCATGCGGTACTCGCGACAAATTGTGAGAACCGTCGCCGTTCTACTCTTGCCCGCGCGACGCTTCCGGATGAGGTCGGGCGCCGGGCCTAGCGTGATCGCTTTATTAAAATACCTTCCGCTACACTTTCTCCAGCGATCCATGGATCAATGGGCTACCTTCAGCATTTTTTTACGAAATTCTTTGTCTAGTTACCCCTAGCCATACTTTGATATCATTATGAATTTATGTCCTAATCGTAATTAAATTAAATCAATATACTCATTATCAATGATTCAAGCACATCCATTTGGTGAACACGGAGTCCTCTTTCTCCATCGATCTATACATCTCTCTATCTGAATTTTCATAGCAAATTCTCTGTTCCTTCAACTCCTTTGCCAAGCCTGACATTATTAAAAATTTATGTCTAATAGTAATTAAATTGCATCAAGATGCTTCTTATAAAAAATTCAAGCACAGCTATCTTACTAACACGGAGTCCTCTTTCTCTAGTCATCTACGGATCAAAAGGCTTCCTTCTGAATTTTTTTTTACGAAATTCTTTGTCCTTTTATCCCCTGTGCTATACTTTGACATTATTACGAATTTATGTCTTGATTGCAGTTAAATGGAATCGAGATTTGTGCTCTCGGAAAATAGAAAGGGACTTCGATGCACCATGGGATATATAATTCAAGAGACGTCATTTTGTTAACATTGAGGACTTCTCCAAGTTTTTGACAGGATTTCGATCTTTTGTCTGGAAATAGAACGGCGCTATCTAAGCTTCGGTTTTAGATTTGGGATGTTTAAATATTCATTAACGAGCGTGAAATGCATGTGGAATGGGTTATCGAAGACGTCGGAAGTGAGTGAGACGTGACAGTTTGGGTCAGTTTGGGTCAGAAAAAAATGATTAAATTGCTAGCTTGCTGGAAAATGACTAGATTTTGTGGGCTTACAGCGATCGGATTTTAGAACATATTCCCGCAGAAGTTTTTAAACTTTTCGGGGTGTTAAATTAAAGATTGAAGTTCGTGCTTTACGATAGATGCGTTGCGATTTTACGGGAAAATGGGAAATCGCGTGGAAAAGTCGATAAGTCGTGGACGATGGATCGGGTAGAGTGGTTGGATTTTAAGGGGTTCGGATCGAATTTCAAATGCTGCGGCAAGACGCGCGTTTAGTAAATCATATTATATTATGTTATGATATAGTGTAGTCGAATATATATTTTATTATACTAGGCTATGCTATGCTACGCTATGCTATGCTA